>NW_027459016.1:300000-575722 GCF_050624435.1 Tenrec ecaudatus
CCCTGTGGTTTCCTCGCTTGCTATTCTTTAAGGAAACAGAAAGCCTTTGCTTTCCGCTGCAGAGTGGCTGGTGGTTTCAACTATTGACTTTGAGGTTAGCAGGCACCATAGCACCATGATTCCTAAGGATGCTGGTAGAAAGGGAGAACCTTGTGGAACATAATTTAAAATTCTTTAATTATCTAGACTTACTTAACTGGAAGAGTCCCAGAGACTATGACCCTGAGTTACTCTTCAAACCTTGAATTGAAACTGTCCCCTGAAGTCATCTTTAAACTAAATAACAATTTAGCTCTTAAAGGATTGCATCCTTGAGTATTGCAGTCTTTAAAAAATCAGCACAAAACTAAATGGGCTACAGATAAGTCAAAATATATGTGAGAGGGTTGTGGCAGAGAGATTAAGTAAAAAGAAACACCTAGAATAGAAAGAACAAGAATGTTAATTCAATATGAAGAGTGTGACCAATGTCACTGCACATTGTGTCCAGAAAGGGTTGAAATGGAACAGATTTTGCTTTGTATGTTTTCACATATCAAAATTAAATATTAGTAGAAAAAGAGAGAGACTCGCATCTGTTTGAGGCAGACTACCAAAACTGGGTTATATATAATGCTAAGTATTGAAATATTATCCCATTTTCATATGGCAAGTATGGAAAGCCAAGGATGGAGTGAGGCATTCACAGGGGAGATGGCATTTGAATGATCCAGGAATATGGCTAAAGAAGATGCTCATTCCCGGGTGTTTCCACTGGGTTCGCAAACACATCAGCAAATGAATGTCAAATAACGCGTCTCACCCTCTAACTCAGAGCTGTGCAACCGAACTCTCTTCTATGATGAAAATGTTCCAGAGCAGTGATTCTCAACCTGTGGGTCGCGACCCCCATGGGGAGGGGGGTCGAACAATGCTTTCACAGGGGTCATCCGATTCATCACAGTAGCAATATTATAGTTATGAAGTAGCAACAAAAATAATTTTATAGTTGGGGGGAGCACCACATATGAGGAACTATATGAAAGTGTCACAACATTAGGAAGGTTGAGAACCACTGTTCTAAAGGCATGACATCCAACCTGGTAGCTACTACATTTTATCAGGAAAGACCAGTCCATGGAAAGGGACATCATGCTTGGTAAAACTGAAGGTCCACAAGAAAAGAGACTGACCATCAAGGAGATGGGCTGACACCATGGCTGCAACAATGGACTCCAACCTAACAACCAAGGCGAGATTTGGCACAAGATCAGGCAGTGTCCTCAAAGTAACATCCTTGATCTTCAGTCTTTTTAAAAGATCTGGTGTAGCACATTTAGCCAATGCAACGTGTCATTTGATGTCTTGACTGATGCTTCCTTGAGCATTGTTCTGGCTTAGGGTTTAAAAATTCCCCTTGGCTTCTCAATCATACAGGAGGCCCACACAGTGATCATCTTTCCTCACTACACAGAGTGTCATGTCCCACTCACATTGGTCTCCTTGCTGTACCAGGAAGAAGCTTGGAGAACCCAATCACAAGGCCTTTTGCACTGACTGTCTCCTACCTGGAACACTTTCCCCACCACCACATGGCCACCCCTGTGTCTTCCTGCCTTATTCAAGTACTGCACTATCAATGAGATCTTCCTTGGCTGTGATGCACTACTTGCCCCATGTTTCCCATCCAGCGCAGTTTAGTGAGAAAAATCTCACTGCTACCTGCAGGGGGGGAGCCTCGGCACTGGCATCTCAGAAAATGGAGCATAATCAGAACAGAAATGTGACCCTACCTCTCATGCTAAAAGGCTGCTAACTGCAAGATCTAAACCACCACACAACCAGCCAATTCTCAGGAGAAAGGCTGAAAGTTAGTCTCAGAAACCTACAGGGGAAGTTCTACCCTGTCTTATAGGGTCATTATGAGTCAGTATCAACTCTATGGCAGTAAATTTGCATTTAGGGGGGGCGCGTTCTAAGGAGCTCTGGGTCACATACCCTGATCAATCCAACTGGCAGCTGCATCAGCTGGCTAAGGCTTCAAAAGACTGAGTAGGTAACCCAGAGCTCAGTGCTGTTGGCAGAAATTTGTGGGGGTTCAGAAGGACTTGAGGTGATGGTGTCCTTCTCAGTGGCCTCAGATAATCTTCTCCCCGGTCTGGGCATCAGCATCTTCTTTGCAAAATGGGATGATTGCATTAGAAAACCACTAAACTCCTACATACCTGAGCAACCAGGAAGCAATTGTGAATCCTGGAGAGGAGCAAAGACTATGCTGGTGGCTCTGCAAATCTTGGGAAGCCTGGATCCGATGCGGATGGAACTGTCCACAGCGAGGCACCAAGAATCCCGAGAGCTGTAGTTCAGGTCTCCCCCTTGCCTGTGTACCATGGAAGATTTAATAAATGTTCTCCTCATGCTAGGATCCTTGGTGGCAAAGTGGCAACATCCCTTCACATTGGCCTGTTAACTGCAGGGTTGGCAGTTCAAACGCACCTGCTGCATTCCTGTAGGAAGGGCAGCTTTCAACTCCCACAAAGAATTGTTGTTTCAGAAATCCACAAGGACAGTTGTATCCTGTAACTAAGAGTCAGAACTGGCACAATAGCAGTGCGTGAGTGAGCTTTAAACTACATTTGAGACTGTGGTCTAATTTGAATTCCGCTACCTGTCCATTGGGTGTCATGGGAAGAGAGTAGATAGGAGAAAAAAGGGTAGGAGGCAGTGAGGGAGGAGGGTAGAATGTACTGGAGTAACACATTCTGGCAGAAAATTGTGTGTATGTGTGTGTGTGCGTGTTCTATTGTAATTCACACAGATTATGGGTGGGGAGGGAACTGAAAAAGTAAATATCCATGAAAAAGAAAATTTTTTTTCTTTGGTGATTTTCCTTTTGTTGAGCTAAGGGATGGAGAATGTACTGCATGGGCGTGACCAGCCACTGGACCGGTGTGCTGTTAAGACACCCTCCTGCCTTTGCATGCTGGGGGCCTCTCTATAAACAGAAGTGACTTGTGACTTCTGATTTCCTGGGGCTCTAATGAGAACCCGAGAATAGAAGTTCTAAATCATGAACAAAGGAGATACAAAGGGTTAATGAGAGGACAGAAGTTTGAAGTTTCATTGGATGAACACAGCGCCAGCATCCAACAAACATGCCAAAGGCTGAACTCTGCCCGGAAGTAATGAATGAGCACTGCCTTTAGCCCGTGTCCTCACTCTCCCCGTTTCCTGCACTCCAAGCCAGCCTCACTAAGAGTAGTCAAAGGTGACATGGTGGTCCTTTCATCTCTCTCTGACCCCTCACGCTGCCTTCACCTCTATCCAAGTTGCTTCATCCTTCCCCCTTCTCCCTGATCTTCCTCGTGGAAAGATCTAATTCATACTAACTGGTAAAAGTCAGTTAGCACACAAGAAAGAAGACATCTCCTTCCTCAGCCTATGCTGCAGAAAAGGAAACTCGGGCTTGAGCTCATTTGCCCAACTGTCAAAGGTCCCATCACGGGCAGGGCCATGATGTGAAAATTCAAGCAAGCAGCCCCAGAGCCAGAGCTCCCAACCCTCATCCACTGCAGTTCAAGTTCATGGGGTGAAGTGGTGAAAAGCTAACCAGAAACTGAGAGTCAATGTAGATACCCAAGGCTTACTTGCCAGGGCACTCACTCACTGCCATTGAGTCAATGCTGACTCATAACAACCCTATAGGACAGGGTAGAATTCCCCTGTGAGTTACTGAGGATGTATCTCTTTATAGGAATAGAAAGCCCCATCTTTCCCTTGTGGAGTGGCTAGTGGTTTTAAACTGTTGCAGAAAGCATAACCATGACACCATCAGGACTCCAAAACATGCCAGGGCAATCAATGATTCTGTGAGATCTCTCAGGATAGAGATATACCTTGCTCCTTGGCTACACACGAGAAAGCATTCACCTCCAAGCCTAGTTTGTGATCCAAGTGAGTTTTATGAGAATTAGAAGAAGTTTCAGGTTTATAAAGGCACCTGCAGGGCTCTTCAGAAATGTGCATCTCCTTAGAAGCTTCCCTGAAAGTCACGAGTTTTGATCTGTGCTCCTGCCTTTTAAATCACTCCCAGAGGTGGGGCGTGCTGGTGACCCTGGTTGAACTCATTGGCTGAACTGAATTCACCTGGCCTTGTTGGGCCAATTCAGGTGCAGAACACAGCCAGGTGTACCTCCCCTTCCTGGGTGGGAACCTGAGCCTTTGAGCATGCGCGGTGTACCACTCGTTCATGGGACAAAGGCTCAGACTGCTGACCATGCGTAATGGATGCCTCAGTCCCTAAGGTAAACTACCTAGCAGTTCCAAAACCCCACTGCTGTGTAGTGTTCATGAACTTTGGCAGGAACACATCCTTACCACGAAGAATCCTGGTGGCCCAATGGCTAAGCACTTGGGCTTTAGACCGCGGTCAGTAGCAACACATGAGAAAAAGGTCTTGCCATTGTAAACATTCCACCCCACTGCCATCAAACGTAAAGGACCTCTGGTGACATAGCGGGCTACTCACAGAGCTACTAAATGCAAAGTCAACAGTTCTAACCCACCAGCTTCACTGTGGGAGAAAGATGAAGCTATCTATTCCTATAGAGACATAATATCTCAGAAACCTATAGGGAAAATTCTACCCTGCCATGGACTACTAAACGAACAACCTAATCTGACTTGGAAGAAGTCAGGCCAGAGTGCCCTTGACAGCATATATGGCAAGATTTTGCCTCCCAAATATGTTGGACATATTGCCTGGAGAAGGACATCCTGCTTGGTAAAGTGGAGGGGCAGCACAAAAGAGGAAGGCCCTCAATGAGCTGGATTGACACCGTGGCTGCATCAATGGACTCAGGCAGAGAACAAATGTGATGATGGTGCAGGACCTGGAAGTGTTTGGTTCTGTTGTGCATAGGGTCACTTTGGGTCAGAAACCACTCAATGGCACGCGACAGCAACAACAGTATATAAGATCACCATGAGTTGGAATCAACTCGATAGAAAGTGGGCTTTGGGTCTGTCATGGAACCAACCCTGGCTCATAGCGACCCAATCATGGGATTCTGAGGCTGTAAATCTTCATGGGAGCAGAGGGCCTCATCTATCTCCTGCGGAGCAGCTGGTAATTGTGAACCCCTGACTTTGCAGTTGACAGTCCAACACTTCCCTTAAAGTACCCCCCGGGGCTCCTTTGGTAACGATGACAGACTAGGAAACCCAATAGGGACATTTCTACTCTGTCACATGAAGGCATCCTGTGCAGAATGGGCTCAAAGGGAACTAACACCAACCCCACCACTTTTAACACCATCCCAACCTTACAGACTGTGCTAGGCTCTTGAAGGAATTGATTTTTTGCACTCCCACTGAGCGAGCTATGAGCATGCATGCATGCCAACACGTAACTTCCGGTCCTGAACTAGGGATCAGCTGCACATGTAAGGATGTGCTTCTAATGTGGAAGGAAGTAAAGAGAGGGGATTTAGAAGCAGGAAAAGCCAGGAAGCAGGAGTCATTTAGGCAGACCCCTTTCCTAAACCAACTTAATTAGCATATCACAGATCCTGGCTCAGAGGTGATGTTCAAATAAGAATTGTTGACTGAATATACAAGGGAAGGAACAGAATAAGTGAACACAGAAATGTGCTAATGACCAAATTGACTCACAGTTCCGACCCTGCTCTTCTTCTTCCAGGTTCTTCTCTAGTTACTAATGGTATTTGCTTGACCTCTCACAAGCACAAAAGGAGCCCTGGTGGCCTAGCGGTTAGGCAGTGGGCTGCTAACCACCAAACTAGCAGTTCTAAATTAGCAGGCATTCTGAAGGAGAACAACAAGCTGTCTGCTCCTTTAAAGAATTACAGTCTTGGGAATGCACAGTGGTAGCTCTACCCTGGCCCATAGGGCTGCTCTGAGTCTGACTCGACTGGACAGCAGTGAGTATGGGTTTGGTTTGGTTTTCACAGGTACCCCGATCCATTGGTGGTCTTGGTAAATTGCACACGCTGGTTCAGTGGACCTTGTGTAGGGCTTGAGAATTTGCACTTCTAACAAGCTCCTGATGTTGCTAGTCTGTGACCATATTTAGGGTGGCAAGGCTCTGGACTACCCGGGTCTTCCTGGTGGCTGCTGTCACAGCACAAGTTCCCAAGAGTGCACCGCTACTCATTTCTTTGGAATGATTTGGACTGAGGTTTCCCAGCCATTTCATCAAGGTTTTTGGCTATTTGTTCCATGACACATAAAAGTTTGGACCTGACATATGCAGCTCAGGCTGTATTATCTATCTTCTCTGCCCTCTTGGATTGGAGATGGATCACCTATGAAGCGATGAGGGTAAGAAGGGTTGGGTGTCCCCGGGTAATGTGAACAGTTAGCGCGCTCAACCACTGCTGATTAAAAGGTTTGCGGTTCAAATCCAAGGCCCCTCAGGAGAAAGGCCTGCTGATTGACTTCTGAACGACCAGCCTTTGAAAGCTCTGTGGGGTCCCGTGGTGCTGACCCACATGGCGTCACCGTGAGTTGGAATGGACTCCTCAGAAACGGGTTTAGTAAGCAGCACAAAGAGGAAACTCCTTGGTGAACTGGAGGACACGGTAGCTGAAATCATGGGCTCCAACATACTACTCCTGAGGCTGGCAAAGGACCGGGCAGTGCTGCCTTGTGTTGCAAAGAAGGTCCCTGTGATGTCAGAATGACTGGACAGCACTAAGAACAACAAAGGATGTCAGGGCCCTTCACTTCCCCAGACCACTGACCAGGTTCAAAGACCCGCATGCGAGTATAGTTTCACAGTTAGACGTGTTTAGAAAATATAATGTTTGCAAAAGTAAAATCTTGGTTTACATTTTACAGAGCATGCACAATAAGTAGAACTCTTAAGGTCCACCGGAACCTGTTTAGGGTCCCCTCCACTTGCTCACCACCGATAAGTCGATTCTGACTCATATTGATCCTACAGGAGAGGTTAAAATTTCCCCTGTGGGTATTTCAGAAACTGTAGCTCCTTATGGGAATAGAAAGCCTCCTCTTTCTCTGCAGCTGGTGGGTTCAAACTGCCAACCTTGTCTTTAGCAGCTCAGGACTGACTTGTATCTCTATGAAACCAAAATCTACCTCACTGCCAGGGAGGTGATGCTGACTCATAGTGACCCTGTGAGGCAGAGTAGATCTGTCCCTGTGAGTTTCTGAGACTGTAACTCTTTATAGGAGTAGACAGACTCTTCTTCCCACGGAGTGGCTGGTGGTTTCAAAGAGCTGACTTTGGTGTTAGCAGCCCAACATGCAAACACTATGCCACCAAAGCTCCTTTTGTACTCCTATAAGTAGATAAATATTTCTCTTATATCTGTGTTTCAACCAAAGGCATGGCTATAAAGGAAAAAAGGCCATGAGTGTCAAGAATGATTTGAAAATGTGGAGTTCTTTTGGGAAAGGATATATATATAAATATATATATATATACACTTGTGTATGTAAATAGAATTCTGACGGCGGCAAGAGTGGTCAGGAGTTGGACTGTTAATCTCAAGGTCAGCAGTTTGAATGACCAACCGCTCCTCTAGAGAAAGAGGAGATTTTCTACTCCTCTAAAGAATCACAGTCTCAGAAACCCACGGGGGCCATTTTACTCAGTCCCATGGGCCTGTGAGTTGGAATGGACTTGATGGGAGTGAGGGCATGTAAATATGCAAACACCCACCTCGGACTTAGGATTTGACCTGCTCCCTCAGCCCTGTGAGCATCTGCATCCGAAGCCATGGACTTGGCCTTCTGTGAAGAACCCATTAGTGCACCGCCACAAAGAGAATGAGTTTCCTCTGTGTCAGTCCATTACCCTGCCAACGTTCAGGATGGAGCCAACACCCTTGGTTTCCCAGAGAAATTGGCTCAACATCCCCCTGATGTGGTTGCATGACATAGGCCACTCATGCAATGCACTGCATGTGCTCTATTTAATGCACTATCACCAACAAGTCTACATGGGTGGTAACTCTGAAAACCTTGCCCAAACAGCTGGCTTCACCAAAGTATATGGAACCATGTGGAGTCGTCGACCAGTTCGACTCTGCACTGGCTGTACGTTGGCATTGCCAAGGGGGCTTTCTCACTGACCGTGACCTGAATCCTGCTTCCACTAAGCCTTGCTTCATTGGTCTGGGATGGGGCCAAGCCAATGGGAGGCTTGAAAGCTCCTAAGGGATTCCAAAGTATGACCAAGGGTGAACACTACTGTTTTTGGCCATCACATCCGGGAAGGCCCTTGGGACTTTGCCACTCAAAGTATGATAGGTCAAGGAAACAGCAACATCAGCATTAGCTTCTCCCATGCTAATGCCATCGAGTTGATGCTGACTCATATAGACCCTACAGGACAGGGCAGAACTGCCCTTGTGGGTTTCCCAGACTGTCACTCTTGCCCGGAGTCTACAGCCTCATATTTCTCCCAAGGAGTGGCTGGTGGTTTAGGACTACTCTCCTTGTGGTTAACAGCCCAAGAGTACCAGGGCCTCTAGAACTGCTGGATCCTAGACCCCACCCTGAACCCACAAAATCAGAATCTGCCCCCCAGCCCGATTTCCAGGAACCTGGGTAAGTGCATGCATGTGAAAGTTTAAGAAATACTTCCTTAGAAACCATTACTTTCCAGAACAAACTCCTCCTGCCAGAGGTGCAGAAATGGAAGCCCATTAGGCCATGCTCGCCTAGAAGCAATTTGAGGTCTCAGTGCTCCTATATCCTGGCTGTCATCCAGATTTCCTTATTCTCACCTGGACTGTTGTCACTGCAGCAGGTACTGGTGAGTCCTCAGCACGAACAGCCCCAAATTCGGTCTAGAGACACAGCTCCCATTTCAGAGTAGTACAATCCACAGTTTCCTGTAGAGTTTCTGGCTTTTACTGGCTTGGGGTAGGGTCTAGTGGGAAACGCATCTTAGCAAGAGCCATTATGTATTCTGGATGTGCACAATGAGTTTGTCTTGAGGCATATCTATGTCTGATGTTGTTATGTATTCTCTTTCTATCCCATGCAACGTTATTTTTTTTGAAAATTTATATTTGCTTTTAATTACCCAGACATATAAGTGATTTATAACTAGGTCTGATCGATTGGAATCAGATGACCACGCCTGGATTAACCATGGGTCCTGGTGACCATTAGGCACTTCTTTCCATGAATGATATTTTCACCTGAGTGAATGCATTCACGACTTTTCTTCTCTTAAGATAAATAAGCAGGCGGGTATCATTTTGCTCTGCTGGCACTTCCTTGTGCTGTTTTAAGTTCACCCAGCAATTTTTAAAAAGAGAAACATATTACAACTGTCACACACTTTATAAGTCATGTGGAAAAATTTGGGGGAGAGCTAAATAGAGGTGACCCGTGGTGCAGTCTTACTTACTGCTTGTTAGAAGGTACTGAAATCTTATATACATAAACACTAGAAACCAGGAGAGAGGAAATGGTGGTTCCATGGCAGAATTCTCACTAGCCATGCAGGAAATTTGGGTTTGATTCTTGGCCAGTGCGCCTCCTGTTACAGCTACCACCTAACTGCTAGTGGAGGCTGGCATATTGCTATGATGCTGAACAGATTTTAGCGATGTTTTCTGCCTACAGACAGACTAGGAGGAAAGGCCTGGTGAACTCCTTCAAGCCATCAGCCACTGAAAACCCCCCAGCTGACAAGGGGTCAAATCTACAACCCATTGAAGGAATGGGGTAGGACCAGTGGGCATTGAGTTCTGTAGCGCATGGAGTCCGCATGAGTCAGCTGGCTGACTTGAAGGCAATTGTCCACAGCACTCTCTAGGAAGGCAGTGGTTGGAGCACATAGGCGTCCTTCATGTGGCCCCATGATCATCAGGCCTTAAGTCATGCAACCAACTCTGGGAAATGAGAGATGCCCGGGGTACCAGGAATATTTGAAAGACCTGGTGTAAATTGGTTCAGCCCAGGGGAGTTCTGGAAACCACCGAGGTAAGCTTCCTGCTGAAACCACTAACTTAGCTCCAGTGCGAGTGGATGGGTGTCTGCACATGTACCCAGCCACCATTAGTGCGTTTGTTGTTGTTGTTGCCGTTCACGTCCGTAGAGTCGATGCCAATTCACAGTGACCCTATATGACAGGGTAGAATTCCCTCTGTGACTTTCTGACACTGTGACTCTTTACAGGAGTAAAAAAGCCTCATCTTTCTCTTGAGGAGTGGCTGGTGGTTTTGAATGGTTGATCTTGCCATTAGTCCATTGCGTAACCAGGTGCTGTCAATTTGGTTCCAATTCATGGCCACTCTATGTACAGCAGAACAAAACAACACGCTGCCCTGCGCATTTCTCACAGCCATTCCTACATTTGAGCCACTGTGTCAACTCATCTTGTGGAGGTTTGTCCTCCTTTTGTCTTGACCAAGCACGCTGTCCAACTCCAGGGACTGGTCCCTCCTGATAACACCCAAAGTACATGAAGCCAAATGTCACCATCCTCGCTTCTAAGAATCAATCTGGCTGTAGTTCTTTCAACATGGATTTGTTTGTTCTCCTAGAAGTTCCTTGGTGTATTCAATATTCCTCACCAGGACCATATTTCAAATGCATCAATTCTTCTCATGGGACTTCCTTATGCATTTTCCAGCTTCCACATGAAAATAATCATGCCTTGGGATAGGATACTCCTGAGTTTTTAAGGTGACAAAGTCACCTTGGTTCAAAAAAAATGTTTAAAAGGCCTTTTGCAGCAAATTCACTGAAAGCAATTTATCCAGTGATTTCTTTACAGATATTTCTATGAGCGTTGGTTGTGGATGGGTCCAAGTAAGATGAAATGCTTCATCATTTAAATCTTTTCTCTGTTTATCATGTTGCTTATTGGTTCAGTGGTGAGGATTCTTGTTCTTTTAACCTCGAGTTGTAATCCATACTGAAGACTATCATCTTTGAACTTCATCAGTAAGTGCTTCAACTCCTCTTCCCTTGCAGCAAGCAAGGCTGGTCGCCTGCATATTTCAGGCTGTTCTCAAATCTTCCTGCAATCCTGAAGTCTCCAATTCAGCCATTCAAAACTCAAAACAGATCAATGCCATGGAAGTCAAGTCAATTCTGACTCGAGCAACCCTGTAGGCCAGGAAAGAACCTCCCGGAAGGTTTCCAAGGCTGTAATCTTTGTGGCAGCACATGGTCACATCTTTCTCACTCGGGATAGCTGGTGAATTCCAAGTGTTGCTCTTTCGGTTAACAGTGAAGTGCTTAAACATTGCCCTACCTGGATTCCAAGTGTGAGCTAGCAGCCACAATTTTCTTCTGAGACCAAAGGGGTTGTTAGCTGTGAATTCTCGACCAAGGGTGGTCCAGCAGACCTGCTCAGTATTCGCCCAGGTGCAAAATCCATCAAGAGGATGCATTGTCATTATTTTTAATCACATAACACACCCAGGTGTAGCAGCAACCCAGCTTTGTAATATCACCCTGGTTTTGATAAATATGTACCATTCCTTGATAACGCTTCCAAATCCTTTAATATCCTGCAGCTCAGTCCCTGATGTCTGGCTGTAACAAAAGGTGTGAAGGGAGACCATATGTCAATAAACTCTCCCCGTCTGCCACAACTCAGCGCATAATCAGCTCCACGATAAAATGCATGGTAAGTCAGTTATGCGCTGGCGGGGAGGGCAAGGGGCCCCTTTCAGGTTTGTCTTCTGATGAAGTTGACCAAAATGACTTCTTATTTCAGCCTATTAGGAGAGTGAGAGTTGCCCCCCCTCCCTCGCCATTTTTCTTTTCCCTGTTTGTCCCTTTCCCCTTGGAGGGACAGCCTGCTCTGCTATTCTGAAAGGGTTGTCTGTTTTATGCTGCGCTCTCCACTCCATTAAATCACCTTTCCTCACATTAAATACAGGTCTTCAGGGTGGTCAGAGAGCTTTGCTGTGAGGGATAATGATATAATTAGGATGACATGCATGAAAAATCATTTTTCAGCTCAATCCCAGGCAGACCACGGGGAAGCATGAAATGGGAAGGGGGAGAGGTGTACCTCACTTTAGACAAGAGCCAGGCTTCTGAGGGGGCCAGTCTCGACCTGGAAGGCTGCTGAAGGCTTCTTTACCTCACTCACTCATTCACTCATTCACTCATTCATTCAACCAGCTTGCTACTTACTTATTAAATGCCAGACCTTGGGGCTCTCTCACTGAACAAAAGAGACAAAAATCCCCCTTCTGTCAAGAAGCTTCCATAAACAGAGGCATTCAAACACTTCCTAGAGAATGTGTTTAAAGTCCAATTTACACAAAAGCAGAAGAAGAGACTGATGCGAGGGGTTTCACACACACACATGTTCATATATGACTCCCATTGCAGCGACAAAGTGTAGGACTCTTCCAGGAGACACTCTTCATTGGAGTTAAATTGCTCCCCCCAACCCCCTGAGCTCTCTCTCTCTCTCTCTCTTTTTTTTCTTTCTTTCTGAGAGCAATTGCCCTTGGAAGGGATTAGCTGTTATCACTCTCTAGCACCTTAGTGTGAACTTATTTATTGGCTCCTTTTCCTGCCTAGATAGGAGGGGCCTCCAGGGCTGCTAAAAGCCAGAAAAATCCCAAAAAAGGCAGTAGCAAGAGAGGCAGAGGACAATTGGCGCCAGTGTTTCTCATTTGAGTGGGGGGGGGGGGGCATTTGTTAAAGATGCAGATTACACACGCATACAGCACACACACACTTCCCTGCCGCCCCACCCAATATGGCCCTACTAAATAAGGATCCTACCCCACCATCTGTCCGGGAGCCCCTGAACTGGCCCTTCCCATGAAACAAGCCAGGGCCATTGAAAGTGACTCTTTAGGCAAAAGACCAGTGACTTAGGTTTTCCAAACCACGATAAAGCCCATTTGTTAAGCACTTGCATATTAACCAAAAGGTTGATGCTTCAAACCCACCCACAGGTTCCTAGGAAAGCAGGCCTGGTGATCTGTTTCTGAAAGGGCACAGTCTTGAAAAGGATCCCTGGTAACATATTGTCCTGCTAGCCATAAGGTCAGCAGTTCAATACTACCAGCTGCTCTGAGAGAGAAAGCTGAAGCTTTCTACTGTACAGATGTATAGTCTCAGAAACCTACCAGGGCAAGTATGCTCTGCTGCCATGAGTCAGAATTGACTCAATGGCAGCAAGTGAGTGGATGGGCAGGGATTGATTGGGCACCAACTAACACTAAGAGCAACTATT
The DNA here is from genome assembly GCF_050624435.1 of Tenrec ecaudatus. NCBI lineage: Eukaryota > Metazoa > Chordata > Mammalia > Afrosoricida > Tenrecidae > Tenrec > Tenrec ecaudatus. Next base: position 313,199 of record NW_027459016.1, read on the forward strand.
TTGGGTGGCAGTGACATTCTTCTGCTTTATCTAGAATCTGAACTCTCAGCGTCATTAACAATGGAGGCAACAGACAAATAATTATAAACTACAGAAGGGTAAAGAAAAGCTAAAGAAGTTACTTCTGTTTGGGGTTTAGTTGTGTGCTTTTTTTAGCAGAAAATATGAACTATGAAGGAGCAGGGACTTGCTGGACTTAAATATGAACTGTAAGATCTCTCTCCGGGCTAGAGTTACATCTCAGTTCTTGGCTCTGCATGAGAAAGAATTCACGCCAAAGCCTGGCTCGTGATCCAAGTGAGTTTAATGAAAGTTAAAAGAAGTTTCAGGTTTTACGCGCCACCCCTAGTATTGCTCCCCACCATGCAGCCTGGCAGAGACTGCTCGAGGTCACGCAAAGATCTCTCTCCTAAGTTTTCCTCCAAAAAAAGACCTGTCTCATGTTCTTTCTCAAGTTCTCTCCCCAGTTCCTGTCCCCAGTTTTTCCTTTCTCCCCCTCGCTCCTGCCTTTTCAAGGATTCCCGGGGGGAGGCATGGTGAATGACCCCAGGTCTATCCCATTGGCTGAATTGCAATCACCTGGCCCAGGTGGGCTGATCCAGGTTTAACGCCCATCCGTACCCACCAGCGGGAAAACCTAGGCTTTTGTTCTATGCTTGGTTCTCCTGGGCATGCGTCAATGGACATCTCATTCCTGCCTATCTGCCTAACAAAACCTATTTTTCAACCCCAAGTCTTTCTTGCCAAAAAATAATGTCCCATAATAGGAATGGCATGAGCAGGGCTTCTGCGTTGGATCAGATCAAGAAGATAGCTTTCATGCCCTGTACTAAGATCACAAAAGAATGTAATCCAGTGCCTTGTAGACAGTCTCGTGTAAACAAAAGGTTTTCTAAGAGTCTCCAGAAGGCTGTGCTACAGCCTAAATAGGCTGAATTGCAACCTAAAACAGAGAGGGACCCATTTCAAAGAGATGTGGGGACATGGCTTTCATAAAATTGAATGCATCATGTAATCCAGTGCAAGGGAAACCCAGTAACTTTGGGAAGGAACTGCATTGGCTTGGACTAAAGAGCCAGAGATAGTGCTACATAAAAAGAAAGAAGATGATTGATAAAGCAACCCAGACATTATTGTGGAAAAGGAAAAGGGACTTAGAAGACAATCAAAAGCTACAAGGAACCTCTCTTAGGGAGAAGTCTTGTGGTTTCAACTTGTGTGCTCTGGGGGATATTTGGCAGTCACGTATTAAATTATGCATTCTATTTAATCCCTTTAAGGGATTTTGTCACTGGGCCTACAGCCCAACTATCCTGACAAAAAAATCTATCTTGAAAATCACCCTGCTGTGAGGAAGCTAAAGGCAAGCACATGATACGATCACATGGAGGGAAATTGGGGAGCCAATGCAACAGCAAGAACCCAGGCCCTAGACCTATGAACCAAAGCAAACCCATCTTGCCGGGTCTCGCTGCTTGAGGTGGTTTGGCCAATGCCACGTGGAGTGGAGATGTGCTGCCCCAGCCAAACCTTCCTCAAATTACAAAATTATGAGCAAATAATACACTGAGTGGGATTGAAAGTCACTATGCAGCAATAGGTAAGTAAAACATATGGGCCTACCATTACCTATCTGTAAAGAGTCTTTGGCAATGGTTTATGGAAGACGCAGGCCCTGATTACCTCCCATAACACGTATTCTTTATCATAGCCACGGACACTCATGGAAACATTAAAGTTGTGCTTGAGAGAGGAAAAGGTGAGTTAAGAACTGAGAAAGATGGTCATGTGGCCTGGATATTGCTCAAACACTCCATTCTCCTTGGTCTCTTGGAAGAAGGAGAGGGATGAGAACCCAAAGCTGTAAACATTGTGTGGATTAGAAACGTGTTAAGTTTGGCGTGAGGGCTGAAGGCCCAGGTTGGTAAAATTATTTCTGTGGGATTTTCTAGAACCAGAGCTGCTCTGAGGCCCACACTGGAGAGAATGCCATTGTCATTACCCTTGTATGCTTTATTTTGGCTGAGTCCCTCCACCACCATGTGTCAGGGCTTACTCAGTGCCCCTTCTCAGCCCTGATACACGGTGTTGCCAAAAGGGCTCAGAGATGTTAAGCAATCTGATCAAGGTCATGAGGCTTAAGGTCAGGTACAGAGCCAGACACTGAAATGCAAGAAGACTGACTCCTATGCCCAGACCTGGGACAAATCTCTCTGACAGAGCTGGGTAGATGCCCCTAAACATCCGTCTTGTGTGTGTGTATTTGTGTGTGTGTGTATGTGTGTATCCACATATATATGTTTGGTTTATTTGTCATCAACATAATTAGAGTATTTCTATCCAATTAAAAAATGAATTAAGCCAAGGTTGGTGGTTTACAATTTACACAAGTGCCTTTATGAACTATCATGGTTTACTTTCTTTCATTGGGAGGCAGCTCCAAGCTTCAGACCTCTTCACTCCCCAGGTGAGGTGCTACATTCAGACCAGAGTCAGAGGAAAGGATTGACCAGAAAGAGTCAGTTCACTGAATGAGGTTCCTTTTAAAAGGAAGCCAAAATTGCCCTCTAAACTCATGGCCATCAAGTCAATACTAGCTCATACTGAGGGACCCTGTTGAACAGGATCCTATGGTACAGGGTAGCTCTGTCCCTGTGACTCTCCAAGACTAACTCCATGGAAGCAGAAAGCACCAGGTTTCTGCCACAGGGCTGATGGTGGTATCAAATTACTGGCCTTTGTGATGTCAGCTCAACTTGTAACCACTATGCCAAAAGGGCACTTAGTCAATCTAACAGGCCTGGCAAAATGTAGAGCCAGACATTATATACTGAAAAGGGCTCACCACCACCACCACCACCAAAGGCTGGCTTTCTGGTGGGGTCTTCTGAAGGGTAAGGGTAAGGGTAAGGGTAAGGGTAAGGGTAAGGGTAAGGGTAAGGGTAAGGGTAAGGGTTAGGGTTAGGGTTAGGGTTAGGGTTAGGGTCAGGGTTAGATAAAATTGATGTGTGACTTGATAGGGCCACTAGTAAGCCAGCATATATAAATGACTTACTCCCTCCCCCAACAGAATGGGTTCTTTTCTCCAAGATTTCACGAAACATGGCATGACCAGGAAAGACAACCGGTCCAAATTCCTAAAGCCACCAAAGTGGAGGCCGTCCCTCTCCTCCCCTCCCCATCCCCGTCCTCTTTATCCCACTTTGCAGGACGACTCAGGAGCAGGAGAGCTGGCTTAAGACCTATTGTGACCGCTGCCTGCCTATCAGTTCATGGGGGCAAAAGGAAGAGAAATACCACTTCTTTTAAAGTCACCCCCCAACACGTGCACTAGGGCTGGCATGTCTTCTCCACCCCCCAAGAAGGATCACTGGTCAGCAGCATTCTCTGCTTAAGGCAAGCAGCCCAAACACCTGGGGAAACCCCAAGAGTCCCTCTTTGGGTCTATGTCCCATTTTTTCCCCCAGGATTGCATAATTGGAATAAACAAAACCCCCTGTCTGAGAAACCACAAGGTCTGATTTCTTTGCTAGACTAGCTTTTCCACATGCAGCAGCCCACCTCAGACAAGTGCCAGCCACTTCTGCAGGTGCTGTTCACAGCAGAGGAAGGGGAGCCCTTCCAGAGAGAGGCCCAGAAAGCAGTCAATAGAACTGATGGTCAGCCAGCGGGCACTCCCCAGTGGAGAGAAACTCTTTTTACCACTCCACGAATAATGTGGGACCCAAACTCCCAGTAAGGCCCCGAGGGCTTAGCCAGGTATCACCAGTCTCTCTTGCAGGGCCTCCGCGGGACAACTAGGAAACCTATGCATTTGTCTAAGGTCAGTGAGAATTTTCAGGCGCCTACAAGCGAATGTCTGTCTGCCTGCCTGCCTGCCTTTTTAGAGTGGCTGATGGAAGCCTGCGTTCTTTGTACCCCCAATGACCCAAGGCTCCCGAAAACAAGAGGGAAATAATTATTGCCTTTATTACTCAGCCCGCCTCAGACATGAAAAAGAAATGGGAAGCATTTGAAGGGAACAATCTTCGTGATTTGGTAGAAGTGTCTTATTGGGTGTATCACAACACAGATGACCCTACCACGACAGAGACAAAGAAATAGCTAAAATACTAGGAATTGCCATGAGACACAACAGAGACTCAGAAAAAGAGATCATGGCCCACTCACGGAGAGACTGACCTGTGGCACCGCCAAGCCCTGAGGAAGGAAGGAAGGATCCAGGTGCCTACTACAAAAGAGACAGACATTGGAAAAAACATTGCATTGAAAACTCCAGGAGAGACGGACAAACCTCCACTAGAGAGGACGGGCCTCGTCCTCGCCTAGAAAAACCCAAGTGAGAGACAATAACGCTTGAGGAAGCTGAAGGAATGTCTCAGGGCTCTGTTTCACTGGCCCCCAGGTTCCCGTGCTAACTGTCCAAGTTGGGGGCCAGCCAGGAAATATCTTGGAGGACACAGGGGTCATCTTCTCAGGTTCAAAAAAGAGAACGGACACATGGTCAAAGGAAAGATTGGAATTACTGTCAGCCTATGATTGCTTCCAAAGTACTCACACCAGAAGGTTTGCATGGAGATTGGGGGGCTTCCCAAGCCATCAAGGTAAAAAATGTCTCTCTGCCCTATGTCCCAGTTAGCCACATGGTTTTCATGGCACTGGCTCCCGGCTCGGCTGTTGAGCCAGTGAAACTCTTTTAGCAGAAGTTGAAGTGGCCATCAGCGGAAGGACAAAACCTCCACAGTGGGCTTCCCGTTTCAATACAAAGCCACCTATATCACCTCTTGGACATTATCATTGTCCTGGACTCTGAATCGCCACCCCAGATCTAGAATGCGCCTGACATGTCCACATGGTTTGAATCAGGTTCGGGTTAACCCCTCTCGATCACTTAGTGACATGGGACACTAGACCCTGGAATACCTTTACTTTCCAGATGAGAAAACTCACTCAAAAAGACACAGGTACTGACCAAAAGGAACACAACTGGTTAACAACAAAGCCACATTCCCAACCAGTGTCTGGAGCCAGAGCTCAGAGCCCCATATGCCTGTGCCCAGTTGAGCAGTCACCCTCTCCTGGACCCTCGAAAGATCTGAGCAGATCCTCCCCCACCAGGCCCCCCTCCCACGCCCAAATATGTTTTTTCATAGGATGGCACTGAATCTGCAGCTCTGGGAGAGGGACATATCTGATGGAGAATATGGAGCAGACAAAGGGGGAGGAGGGGAGAGTGGAGCACATCCTGGCCCACCAGGCCTTGAGGATGATGTTCCCACTCAGAGAAGACAGTCCACACAGAAGACCACATGGCCAGCCCAAGATGAGACACGACGTCCCTCAAAGACCCATAGCCCTAGAAGGGACAACACTGGAGAGACAATGCAGGAACGGATCCCGCCACACCGAGGCATAGCACTAAGCGGGTGCAGCAGAAGAGCAAGGAGGTGGAGCAACAAGGTGCCCAGGGAATACCAAAGGAGGACTTTGGGGCAGGACTTGGTGCCCACACAGACTGGACTGGAAAACACTGCTAAGGGCCAACAAACAGTCCGTGAACTAACAACGAGCTTTCCTTTCTTGAGGAGTTGTGTTTTCTTTGATGGTCATTGGATTTTGGCTGTTTTCTTTTTTTGGTGCTTGCTTTCGCTCTGTCTTGTGTTTGTGCATGTTATTACCTCTACTGTATGTCTAAAAAGAGATGCTGGATGCACAATCTGCAGGAGAGAAAAAGGGGACCAACGTTTCGGGGGAGGGCCACGGGAAAGAGGGAGTTGGGGGGAAAGGGAGTGATGTCAAGAAACCCAGAGACAAGGGAACAACAAGTGGATGCAAATCCGTGGTGAGGGCGATGTAGGAATCCTGGTAGGGCGTGATCAAGGGTGAAGGAACCAAGAGGATTTACTGAAACGCAAATGAAGACTGAGCATGGCAGTGGGCACAAGAGGGAAATGAAAGGGAATAGCAGAGCGACCTAGGAAGCACGGGCCAGTTATAGAGGTCTAAAGAAAGGCACGCACAGATGTAAATATATTTATCTGGGAGCATGGGGAAATACACCTATGTCCATATCTTTATAGGTGTCCTATTAAGGTAGCAGATGGCCTTTGGGCCTCCACTCAAGGACTCTCTCATTGCAAGAATACCTTGTTCTATTACATTGGCATTCTATGATGCTCACCTTCCCGACACGTTCCCTGAAGTCTAAGCGGTTGCATAAGCAAATGTGGTCAAGAAAGCTGATGGTGCCCTACTATCAAAAGATATGGCGTCTGAGGTCTTAAAGGCCTGAAGGGTAAGCAAGCGGCCATGTAGCTCAGAAACAACAGAGCCCACATGGAATAAGCATACCAGCCTGTGCGATCATGAGGTATCAAAGGGATCAGGCATCATCAGCACAAAAAAATCTCATTGCGAATGAGCAGGGAATGCTGGGTAGAGAGCCAAAGAGCATTTGCAGTACTCTGGACATTCCCTTAAGTAAGGTCTTGGGGAAGATACAAGCCTACACAGGGTACTAGACAGCAACGGTGAAACACAACTAGCTCCTCAATGCTTCCTCTAGCTCCTCAATGCTTCTTCTCCCCTCATTTTCAAGATCCCAATTATAACTTACAGTTCTGACTAGACCAGAGAATGTACACTTGGACAGGTAGGAACTAGAAACACAGGGAATTCAAGGTGGATGAGCCCTTTAGGACCAGTGTTATGAATGGGGATGCTGGGAGGGTGGAGGGAGGGTAGGCTGGCACCAGGGAACCGATGACAAGGATCTACATAACCTCAAAAGAAAAGGGGGTGAAGGGGGACATCAGACAGTGCAAGTTATGACAAAATAATAATTAGTAAATGATGAAGGATTTATGAGGATGGGTAGTGAGAATGGGGGCGGGGGAATGAGGAGCTGAGGCCAAGGGCTTGGGTGGAGAGAAGATATTTTGAGAATAATGAGGGCAATGAATTTACAAATGTGCCTTATATCAGTGATGTTTGCACGTATTGTGGTTATTGTTGTACGAGCCACTATAAAAGGAGAGAAAAAAAAAGACCCTGGCAGAGAGCTGATGCTAGGATGATCTCAGGCTGGATTAGACCAGCAAAAGCAGGTGCTGCAGTCGCCTCACCCTGTGTCTATTCCTATGTGAGGCATGAAGCTTAGGGTCCACAGCCCCGGCAGCTGGACAGTGAGAGAGGCGGGGCTCTGAGGTCATTCCACAGGGGGAATGGCCCTCCGGTTTCTGCAGCGCCCACCCTCCTGGGTAGTCCTGCTGTCTGGGGCACCTCTTTCACGGAGCCCACACCAGGGGAGCTCTTCAACTCATGGGGGATTGGCAGGAAACCTCTACTCATGCACACACACCACCACCTAGCTGGAGGACCTCGGTGAACAAAGCCTGAGGCAGACAACAAGCCCACTAACTGATCCTGTGAGAGATATAATCAGGATCCAGAAACCGGCAACTGGGAGCAAGGGGCAGCATACCTTGGTCCCAGCCCCTCCCACTGCCCTCTGCAAGGAGTGACATTCCAAAGCACAGTGTTTTCCAAAAGCACTGTCAGGACTTTAGAATGGGCAGCTCATTTGTGGACATGGATACTATGTGATCCAGACACACTACCTCCTCTGATCCTGTCAGCCGAGACTAAAAACCCTTCCAAGCAGAAAGCCATGCATCTGAACAGTATCCACCAGCCACTCACATCCACTCCTGCTGCCTCCAGAGAGCTTTCCTGGGTTGGTCAGATCTCTCTGGGTACAGATATCCCTCGGTCCTTGGTTCTGCGTGAGAAAGAATTCACGCCAAGGCCTGGTTTGTGATCCAAGTGAGGTTTAGGAGAGTTAGGGAGGTGTGGTGGGCAACCCTGGTCGATCCTAGTGGCTGAATTGAATATACTTGGCCTAGGTTGGTCGATGCAGGTGCAGCGCCCACCCAGGTGGACCTGCCCTTCCTGGCCGGAAACCTGGACCTCTGAGCACGCACAGTGTGCCACTCCTTCCTGGGCCGTTAACTGGGCCCTCTGAGCATGTGTAATGGACACCCCAAGCCCTATGCTAGCTTCCTAACATTCCCACCCTGAAGAGATGTGGACCCAAATCTTTGGGGTAATGGGCGATGACATCTCTAGCTACTTCCTGCTGGCAAAAGGGGCGAAGTGGGGGTTTGGGTCCACACCCTTCCTGCTCTGCTGGGAGGGGTTGTCCATTCAGCGCTAGGATGGATAAGGTTGAAGTGGTCCAGGAGATGGTGGTCCTGGAACTGGCACACTTGGATTAGGGGCTTTGGTAACTTGAGAACTTCTTGAAAAACCAACAAACGCACAAAAGGGTGAACAGTTTAACTGAGACAAGGCTAGGATTGTGAGGTGGGAGTGCCCTTGAAAGTAAGTGAGTATCACAGGAAGTAAGTAAAAATCTTAGGATTATCAGGCGTGTGTGTTTGTTCATTCTAAGTACCGGCAGGGGGGTAAAAGCATTCACAATTTCCCCTAGGGGGGTCCAGGGTTTGGGCACTACTGGGTGCAGTGGGATCACCGCTTCACTTATGATCCTAAGGCATTGGCCCCTCTGATAAGAACCATCCTTCTTTTTAACCCTATAACGCCTCACTTTTAAATTTTGGGGCAAAAAAAATTCGTTTTGATTCATTACTTTCATAGTTATCAATATATATACATTTATATACATTTCATTAAATGTTAGGGAAAGGTCATGCTCGGCGTTATAGGGTTAAATTGTAATATTGGGATGCTACAGGCGGATTTAACAGGGATCAAAAGTAGAGTAACTGCCTGTGTCATTTTTAATTTTCTCGGGTTCCATTTGAGTAAAAGGCTTGTAAGTTACCCGCGGACCAAATGCCCCTGGTGCCTCTACTAGGGGTAGAATGTTCAGGGAGGGTTTAGGGCTGGGACAATAGTGAACTGATGTCCAGGATCCCTTAGGGCAGGGGTCCTCAATTTGTTTACACAGGGGGCCAGTTCATTGTCTCTCCGACCGTTGGAGGGCCAGACTATGGTTTTCAAAAAACCTACGGACAAATTCCTATGCACACTGCACGAGTCGGCTGCTAAGCAGGACAGGCAGTGGCAGCAAAAACACCCCGAGGGTGGGATAAATGGCATCGCGCCACATGTGCCCCATGGACCACAGTTTGAGGACGCCTGCCTTAGGGGTTCCTGGGTGCACTGGGGATGAAGGTCTCCTACTGCTCCTCGAGAGGAGAAATGCTCTAAGTTCTGGCATCTCCGCCCACTTTCCCGGCACTCTACGGAACTGTTCCCGGTGAATCACGGTTGGAAGGGAAAGCGTACCATTCTCTGCCCATCATTCTCCTTTCTCAAAACGATACTGTGGCCAAATAGAGTAGCAAAGTGAATCTATCAGCTTTTGTTTGCCCAGCCTCTCTGTATCAACTCTATACCAATTGGACACGATTCATGCAAGGGGGCAATTCCTGAGCATCAAGCTGCTAAGTCCCATCTAGAAAGCACAAAACAAGGAGGCGATTGACAGCTTGCTGCCTCCAGGTCAATAACCCCCACTTGAGAGCGCACCCCTGGGTTGCCCTGAATCTCATGCCTCAGCCCAAGGGAAGAGGTCAAGGACTAGTCGCCGAGGGCGACCATTAGGTCCTACAATTTTTCTGGACAACAGGCTAGGAGGACCACTGCTTGGGATGGCGCCAAGGCCCTCCAAGGTGCCTGCTGGCGGGGCTGATGCTCAAATCTCTGAAGGGAACCTTAAGGGAAATTGGAATTTCTGGCTGGAACATCATGGCAGAGGAGCTGTGTATTAAGTAAGAGCTGTCCCCAAAAGTGCCTGAAGCAGCATCGCTGAAAGCCTAAAGGTAACAGTGACCCCGCCTAGGCTTCCGAACGCCATTGGCCTAAGCTTGGGCCACGGAAAACCAGCCTGTAAGAAGGAACAAACCAAATCTGGAAGAACACTAGCCCTATAACCCCTCAAGTTTTAAATTTAGGAAATATGCTTTTTTTTTGTTTTTATTCTTTACTTTCATAGTTATCAATATATATGGCATTCAAAATATATTTTAAAAGCATAAAATTTTCAGTGTTTTTGAAATGTGACCAAATTGTCACATCTATAATTTGGGTACCAGATACGTTTTCATTAAGAATTATGACAATTTTGTGCTTGGCGTTATAGGGCTACAGCAGCTTGTTTGAAAAACCAGGAGAAAGGCAAAGGGAATAGAGGGGAAAAGGGAAACTTTTGGCTCCCGGGACCAGGCAGGGCTAACTCCCAGGCCTCTTCACCCAGCTCCCTAGGCAGCGCCCTTCCACATGTTTGGACTGGTGGGTGCCATCTTGGCCATGGTCACAGATCCTGTTACCTCTCGGCTACAATGGCGACTGTATAGGATCTCTGGGAAAAGCTGAAACAGCTTTGACAAGCGTGAAGCCATTTGGGGCTGACAGAAGCCACCATGAAAAGAAAATAAAGTAGCTAGGAAGTGTAAATGAACTAGCTGATATTGGTGAGGTAGGCTGTGCAGACGTCGTCCAAGGGAATGTCATGAAGGAAATGGGTGTTCAGAAGGCTTGCGAGAACGACCAGAGCAGTTTTGGTTCAACTAAGAATGGCTAACCCTAATACCCCGCTTCTCACTCGCCTAGTCCTGAGGAAGTATCCAGGTACCTACTATAAAAAACAGTGACATTGGAAAAATCAGTTCCTTGAAAAGCCCAGGAGAGGTGGACGAGCCACCACTAGACAGAACGGGCCTAGTCCTCGCCTAGAAAAATCAAGGCTACAGACAATAATGCTCGAAGCTGAATAAAGGTGCCCAGGCTCTGTTTCACTTGACCCCAAAGAGCCCATGCTCACTCTCCATGTAGGGAGCCAGCCAGTAAATTTCTAGGTGGACAAAGGGGTCACCTTCTTGGTTTCAGAAGAGACTTCAAGTGCCTTGTCAAAAGGAAAGGCTTTCATTACAGGGGCCCCAGGGCAGACCCAAGCACACCCATTGACAACGGCCAGAATAACAGATTTAGTACAAGAGACAGTTACACGCTCCTTCCTGGTAATGCCTCAATGTCCCTTTCACATAATTGATCGTGACTTATTATGAAAAATGGCAGCCATAATTACTTTCTCATCTGCTACAACCACCTTAACCCTTGAACTTGAAAAGCCAAAAGTTTTGCTCACCGCTCCAATGTCAGAGTGATATGTGTTTTATCAAGGAGCAGAAGAGACCTCCTCAAAGGAACTTCTTGATAAATCGCTACAAGATATTCCTTTTATTTGGGCAGAGAACAACCTGCCAGACCTTTCTGAACTTCAGGTGCCTGGGGTCGTACAACTTCTGAGCTCAGCTACACTGGTGTGTCAAGCTAACCCTACTCCCTGGATAGCAAAGGTGGGTATTTCTGTTCCCACTTGCAGACTAAAGAGGACAGGCATTTGGGTCCTCTGCAAGTCCACATGGAATGCTCCCCTGCTGCCCATGCAGAAGCCGGGAACTGAGGACTTCCAACCGGTGCAGGATCTCAGAGAGGCAAATGAGAAGATAGAAACTGGCCACCCCACGTGCCAAACCCTGAGACACTTCGGAGTACAATCCCGTCAAACTGAATTTGTTATACTGTTTTGGACTTAAAGGATGCTTTGTTCTCCATACCCGTGTCCCCTGCACATCAACCCAGTGAAGACTTAGAGGGATACAAGGAGGAACACCCCCAAACCACCTTGCTCCAGTATGCAGACGACCTCCTCCTGGCCTCCGAAACCTTGGAGGAATGCCAACGGACTACCAAGGATCTGATAATAGTCCTTGGCCCATTGGGGTACAGGGTATCTGCAAGAAAGGCTCAACTGTGTGTCCATAAAGATGTATACCTAGGCTACCAACTGGAGGAGGGAAAACGGACCTTGTCTCCCAGCCGCACTGAGGCGATCCTCAAAATCCCAGTCCCTGAGACTAAGAGGCAGTTGCAAGAGTTTCTAGGAGCTGTGGGGTACTGTCCATTGTGGAATTTGGGATTTGCAAAAACAACGAAATCCCTATATGCAAGTACTGGGGAAAGGAAAAAGAACTTAAATGGTCTGAAGTAGAACAACAAGCGTTTGAATCCTTTAAAAAGTCGCTCATATGGGCAACCTCTCTTGCCCTACCAGACATAGTAAAGCCCTTCCAATTGTCTATGTGAGGCCAGAGGCACAGCAAAAGAAGTGCTAACTGAGAACTTGCGGCCATGGAAGAGACCTGTGGCCTATCTTTCAAAGAAACTGGACTCTGTAGCTGCAGGATGGCTGAACTGCATGCGAGCTGAGGCTGCCACGGCCATCCTAGTCATAGAAGCTAGGAAGCTTACACTGGGACAGGATATTGCTGTGGTAGGGGGACCTATGGTTGAACCACTCCTAACCAGTCCCCCGGACCGGTGGATCTCGAATGCCAGGACTATACCACAAATCCCCAAGGTAGTGGCTGTGACCATGCCATCCCCAGTGTTACAGCCACAACCTACATACTCAGAAAATGATCTAAAGATAAGGCAAGAGCTGGCCTGCCAAAAAGACTGGGAGCATCCAGGGTGGCTGCTCCATCCTGATGGAAGAAGATTCATGCCAGAAGCTCTGGGAGAGATCTGATTCAAGGACTACATGAAGGTATGCATTTGTGATCCTCTCTAAACTGTCTCAGTTGCTTCTCAGGCACTTTTACATACCCAGGCTTGGACACTGGGTGGCAGATGTCACCCACCGTTGATTGCACTGTGCTCGGGTAAACAACCCCAGAAAGAAAAGGAGCAACCCCAACCACGAGCTCGAGGTAGTAGTCCTGGAGAATTCTGGGAGGTGGACTTTATGGATATCAAACTTAGAAAGTATGGCTACCGATATTTGCTGGTGTTCGTAGACACCTGTTCTGGATGGGTGGAAGCCTTCCCAACAAAGAAGGAAACTGCTGCCACTGTGTGTAAATTATTAGTAACTAAAATTGTCCCTAGATTTGGCCTTCCCACCACCTTTGGGTCCAACAATGGCCCAACATTTATTGCTCAAATTACTAAAGTCTTAGCAATGCTTCTAAATATTAACTGGAAGCTCTTCAGGGCAAGTAGAAAAAATAAACAGAACCCTAAAGGAATTGTTCGTTAAGTTGCATTTAGGACCTGGCGAGAACTGGGTTGATCCTTACTTTACCTTTTGCCCTACTTCAAGTCCGATGCACTCCCTATGTGAAAAGCATGACCCCATTTGAATTTATGTTTGGCAGACCTTCCCCAAATCCTCCCAAGATTGAAGGAAGTAGAAATAATGGAAGTCACTAATCGTTCCCTCATCGAGTGCCTGCAGCCTGTGCAACAGGTGAGAGACAAATCATCTGCTCTGACACCTTCATTTTGGGCCTAACCAAGGGAAAGGGAACAGGCAGCCAACAACGTGCAACCAGGAAACTGGACGTGGGTAAAGAAGCACCAACCTTACACCTTAGAACCTAGGTGAACTGGCCCATACCAAGTGATACTTACAACACCAACCGCTGTTAAAATAGTGGGGAGGGGGACGTGGATTCATCAGTCATAAGGTAAAAAAAAAAGCCCTCCCTGAGCATATCCTGAAAAGATGGACACCCAGAAAGACGGAAAATCCCTCAAAATTAAGGCTTTACAGAACTTAATTGTTTTTCTCCGAGTATTGCTGACAGCACCCACTGTTTCCCCCAAGCACAAACACACCTGTGAACTGTTATTCTAACCTCCAGCAGTCTCAGGTTTACACAGGCCCCTCATGGCCCCTCTTGGGGCACAGCCTACCTAGAAGCTGCTGGAGAGAAAGTCACTCAGTGGGCTCCGGGATCCTCCCTTGAGGATGATGTTCCCACTCAGAGAAGACAGTCCACACAGAAGACCACATGGCCAGCCCAAGATGAGACACGACGTCCCTCAAAGACCCATAGCCCTAGAAGGGACAACACTGGAGACACAGTGCGGGAACGGATCCCGCCATACCGAGGCATAGCACTAAGGGGGTGCAGCAGAAGAGCAAGGAAGTGGAGCAACAAGGTCCCCAGGGAATGCCAAAGGAGGACTTTGGGGGCAGGACTTGGTGCTGGCACAGACTGGACTGGAAAACACTGCTAAGGGCCAACAAACAGTCCGTGAACTAAATATGAGCTTTCCTTTCTTGAGGAGTTGTGTTTTCTTTGATGGTCATTGGATTTTGGCTGTTTTCTTTCTTTTGGTGCTTGCTTTTGCTCTGTCTTGTGTTTGTGCATGTTATTACCTCTACTGTATGTCTAAAAAGAGATGCTGGATGCACAATCTGCAGGAGAGAAAAAGGGGACCAAAGTTTCGGGGGAGGGTCACGGGAAAGAGGGAGTTGCAGGGAAAGGGAGTGATGTCAAGAAACCCAGAGACAAGGGAACAACAAGTGGATGCAAATAAGTGGTGAGGGCAATGTAGGAATCCTGGTAGGGCGTGATCAAGGGTGAAGGAACCAAGAGGATTTACTGAAACCCAAATGAAGACTGAGCATGGCAGTGGGCACAAGAGGGAAATGAAAGGGAATAGCAGAGCGAACTAGGAAGCACGGGCCAGTTATAGAGGTCTAAAGAAAGGCACGCACAGATGTAAATATATTTATCTGTGAGCATGGGGAAATACACCTATGTCCATATCTTTATAGGTGTCCTATTAAGGTAGCAGATGGCCTTTGGGCCTCCACACAAGGACTCTCTCATTGCAAGAATACCTTGTTCTATTACATTGGCATTCTATGATGCTCACCTTCCCGACACGTTCCCTGAAGTCTAAGCGGTTGCATAAGCAAATGTGGTCAAGAAAGCTGATGGTGCCCTGCTATCAAAAGATATGGCGTCTGAGGTCTTAAAGGCCTGAAGGGTAAGCAAGCGGCCATGTAGCTCAGAAACAACAGAGCCCACATGGAATAAGCCTACCAGCCTGTGCGATCACGAGGTATCAAAGGGATCAGGCATCATCAGCACAAAAAAATCTCATTGCGAATGAGCAGGGAATGCTGGGTAGAGAGCCAAAGCCCATTTGCTGGACACTGGACATTCCCTTAAGTAAGGTCTTGGGGAAGATACAAGCCTACACAGGGTACTAGACAGCAATGGTGAAACACAACTTTCCTCTAGCTCCTCAATGCTTCCTCTCCCCTCACTATCAAGATCCCAATTATAACTTTCAAATCTGACTAGATCAGAGAATGTACACTTGTACAGATAGGAACTAGAAACACAGGGAATTCAAGGTGGATGAGCCCTTTAGGACCAGTGTTATAAATGGGGATGCTGGGAGGATGGAGGGAGGGTAGGCTGGCACCTGGGAACCGATGACAAGGATCTACATAAAATCTCAAAAAAAAGGGGGTGAAGGGGGACATCAGACAGTGCAAGATATGACAAAATAACAATTAGTAAATGATGAAGGATTTATGAGGAGGGGTAGTGAGAATGGGGGCGGGGGGAATGAGGAGCTGAGGCCAGGGGCTTGGGTGGGAGAAGATATTTTGAGAATAATGAGGGCAATGAATGTACAAATGTGCCTTATATCAGTGATGTTTGCACGTATTATGGTTATTGTTGTATGAGCCCCTATAAAAGGAGAGAAAAAAAAAGACCCTGGCAGAGGGCTGATGCTAGGAATATCTCAGGCTGGATTAGACCAGCAAAAGCAGGTGCTGCAGTCGCCTCACCCTGTGTCTATTCCTATGTGAGGCATGAAGCTTAGGGTCCACAGCCCCGGCAGCTGGACAGTGAGAGAGGCGGGGCTCTGAAGTCATTCCACAGGGGGAATGGCCCTCCGGTTCCTGCAGGGTCCACCCTCCTGGGTAGTCCTGCTGTCTGGGGCACCTCTTTCACGGAGCCCACACCAGGGGAGCTCTTCAACTCATGGGGGATTGGCAGGAAGCCTCTGCTCATGCACACACACCACCACCTAGCTGGAGGACCTCGGTGAACAAAGCCTGAGGCAGACAACAAGCCCACTAACTGATCCTGTGAGAGATATAATCAGGATCCAGAAACCGGCAACTGGGAGCAAGGGGCAGCATACCTGGGTCCCAGGCCCACCCAATGCCCTCTGCAAGGAGTGACATTCCAAAGCACAGTGTTTTCCAAAGGCACTGTCAGGACTTTGGAATGGGCAGCTCATTTGTGGACATGGATACTATGTGATCCAGACATACTACCTCCTCTGATCCTGTCAGCCGAGACTAAAAACCCTTCCAAGCAGAAAGCCATGCATCTGAACAGTATCCACCAGCCACTCACGTCCACTCCTGCTGCCTCCAAAGAGCTTTCCTGGGTTGGTCAGATATCTCTGGGGACAGATATCCCTCGGTCCTTGGTTCTGCATGTGAAAGAATTCACGCCAAGGCCTGGTTTGTGATCCAAGTGAGGTTTAGGAGAGTTAGGGAGGTGTGGTGGGCAACCCTGGTCGATCCTAGTGGCTGAATTGAATATACTTGGCCTAGGTGGGTCGATGCAGGTGCAGCGCCCACCCAGGTGGACCTGCCCTTCCTGGCCGGAAACCTGGACCTCTGAGCACGCACAGTGTGCCTCTCCTTCCGGGGCCGCTCACTGGGCCCTCTGAGTATGTGTAATGGACACCCCAGTCCCTATGCTAGCTACCTAACATTTCCACCCTGAAGAGATGTGGACCCAAA
The DNA here is from genome assembly GCF_050624435.1 of Tenrec ecaudatus. NCBI lineage: Eukaryota > Metazoa > Chordata > Mammalia > Afrosoricida > Tenrecidae > Tenrec > Tenrec ecaudatus. Next base: position 329,862 of record NW_027459016.1, read on the forward strand.
TCTTTGGGGTACTGGGCGACGACATCTCTAGCTACTTCCTGCTGGCATAAGGGGCGAAGTGGGGCTTTGGGTCCACACCCTTCCTGCTCTGCTGGGAGGGGTTGTCCATTAAGCGCTAGGATGGATAAGGTTGAAGTGGTCCAGGAGATGGTGGTCCTGGAGCTGGCACACTTGGATTAGGGGCTTTGGTAACTTGAGAACTTCTGGAAAAACCAACAAACGCACAAAAGGGTGGACAGTTTAACTGAGACAAGGCTAGGATTGTCAGGTGGGAGTGCCCTTGAAAGTAGGTGAGTATCACAGGAAGTAAGTAAAAATCTTAGGATTATCAGGCGTGTGTGTTTGTTCATTCTAAGTACTGGCAGGGGGGTAAAAGCATTCACAATTTCCCTTAGGGGGGTCCAGGGTTTGGGCACTACTGGGTGCAGTGGGATCACCGCTTCACTTATGATCCTAAGGCATTGGCCCCTCTGATAAGAACCATCCTTCTTTTTAACCCTATAACGCCCACTTTTAAATTTTGGGGCAAAAAAAATTTCGTTTTGATTCATTACTTTCATAGTTATCAATATATATACATTTATTTTCATTTCATTAAATGTTAGGGAAAGGTCATGCTCGGCGTTATAGGGTTAAATTGTAATATTGGGATGCTACAGGCGGATTCAACAGGGATCAAAAGTAGAGTAACTGCCTGTGTCATTTTTAATTTTCTCGGGTTCCATTTGAGTAAAAGGCTTGTAAGTTACCCGCGGACCAAATGCCCCTGGTGCCTCTACTAGGGGTAGAATGTTCAGGGAGGGTTTAGGGCTGGGACAATAGTGAACTGATGTCCAGGATCCCTTAGGGCAGGGGTCCTCAAATTGTTTACGCAGGGGGCCAGTTCATTGTCTCTCCGACCGTTGGAGGGCCAGACTATGGTTTTCAAAAAACCTATGGACAAATTCCTATGCACACTGCACGAGTCGGCTGCTAAGCAGGACAGGCAGTGGCAGCAAAAACACCCCGAGGGTGGGATAAATGGCATCGCGCCACATGTGCCCCATGGACCACAGTTTGAGGACGCCTGCCTTAGGGGTTCCTGGGTGCACTGGGGATGAAGGTCTCCTACTGCTCCTCGAGAGGAGAAATGCTCTAAGTTCTGGCATCTCCGCCCACTTTCCCGGCACTCTACGGAACTGTTCCCGGTGAATCACGGTTGGAAGGGAAAGCGTACCATTCTCTGCCCACCATTCTCCTTTCTCAAAACGATACTGTGGCCAAATAGAGTTGCAAAGTGAATCTATCAGCTTTTGTTTGCCCAGCCTCTCTGTATCAACTCTATCCCAATTGGACACGATTCATGCAAGGGGGCAATTCCTGAGCATCAAGCTGCTAAGTCCCATCTAGAAAGTGCAAAACAAGGAGGCGATTGACAGCTTGCTGCCTCCAGGTCAATAACCCCCACTTTGAGAGCGCACCCCTGGGTTGCCCTGAATCTCATGCCTCAGCCCGAGGGAAGGGGTCAAGGACTAATCGCCGAGGGCGACCTTTAGGTCCAACCATTTTTCTGGACAACAGGCTAGGAGGACCATTGCTTGGGATGGCCCCAAGGCCCTCCAAGACGCCTGCTGGAGGGGCTGACGCTCAAATCTCTGAAGGGAAGGGACACGTGGCAGCTGAGGGAACCTTAAGGGAAATTGGAATTTCTGGCTGGAACATCATGGCAGAGGAGCTGTGTATTAAGTAAGAGCTGTCCCCAAAAGTGCCTGAAGCAGCATCGCTGAAAGCCTAAAGGTAACAGTGACTCCGCCTAGGCTTCCGAACGCCATTGGCCTAAGCCTGGGCCACGGAAAACCAGCCTGTAAGAAGGAACAAACCAAATCTGGAAGAACACTAGCCCTATAACCCCTCAAGTTTTAAATTTAGGAAATATGCTTTTTTTTTGTTTTTATTCTTTACTTTCATAGTTATCAATATATATGGCATTCAAAATATATTTTAAAAGCATAAAATTTTCAGTGTTTTTGAAATGTGACCAAATTGTCACATCTATAATTTGGGTACCAGATACGTTTTCATTAAGAATTATGACAATTTTGTGCTTGGCGTTATAGGGCTACAGCAGCTTGTTTGAAAAACCAGGAGAAAGGCAAAGGGAATGGAGGGGAAAAGGGAAACTTTTGGCTCCCGGGACCAGGCAGGGCTAACTCCCAGGCCTCTTCACCCAGCTCCCTAGGCAGCGCCCTTCCACATGTTTGGACTGGTGGGTGCCATCTTGGCCATGGTCACAGATCCTGTTACCTCTCGGCTACAATGGCGACTGTATAGGATCTCTGGGAAAAGCTGAAACAGCTTTGACAAGCGTGAAGCCATTTGGGGCTGACAGAAGCCACCATGAAAAGAAAATAAAGTAGCTAGGAAGTGTAAATGAACTAGCTGATATTGGTGAGATAGGCTGTGCAGACGTCGTCCAAGGGAATGTCATGAAGGAAATGGGTGTTCAGAAGGCTTGCGAGAACGACCAGAGCAGTTTTGGTTCAACTAAGAATGGCTAACCCTAATACCCCGCTTCTCACTCGCCTAGTCCTGAGGAAGTATCCAGGTACCTACTATAAAAAACAGTGACATTGGAAAAATCAGTGCCTTGAAAAGCCCAGGAGAGGCGGACGAGCCACCACTAGACAGAACGGGCCTAGTCCTCACCTAGAAAAATCGAAGCTACCGACAATAATGCTCGAAGCTGAATAAAGGTGTCCAGGCTCTGTTTCACATGACCCCAAAGAGCCCATGCTCACTCTCCATGTAGGGAGCCAGCCAGTAAATTTCTAGGTGGACAAAGGGGTCACCTTCTTGGTTTCAGAAAAGACTACAGGTGCCTTGTCAAAAGGAAAGGCTTTCATTACAGGGGCCCCAGGGCAGACCCAAGCACACCCATGGACAACGGCCAGAATAACAGATTTAGCACAAGAGACAGTTACACGCTCCTTCCTGGTAATGTCTCAATGCCCCTTTCCCATAATTGATCATGACTTATTATGAAAAATAGCAGCCATAATTACTTTCTCATCTGCTACAACCACCTTAACCCTTGAACTTGAAAAGCCAAAAGTTTTGCTCACCGCTCCAATGTCAGAGTGATATGTGTTTTATCAAGGAGCAGAAGAGACCTCCTCAAAGGTACTTCTTGATAAATCGCTAAAAGATATTCCTTTTGTTTGGGCAGAGAACAACCTGCCAGACCTTTCTGAACTTCAGGTGCCTGGGGTTGTACAACTTCTGAGCTCAGCTACACTGGTGTGTCAAGCTAACCCTACGCCCTGGATAGCAAAAGTGGGTATTTCTGTTCCCATTTGCAGACTAAAGAGGACAGGCATTTGGGTCCTCTGCAAGTCCACATGGAATGCTCCCCTGCTGCCCATGCAGAAGCCGGGAACTGAGGACTTCCAACCGGTGCAGGATCTCAGAGAGGCAAATGAGAGGATAGAAACTGGTCACCCCACGTGCCAAACCCCGAGACCATCCTGAGTACTATCCCGTCAAACTGAATTTGTTATACTGTTTTGGACTTAAAGGATGCTTTGTTCTCCATACCCGTGTCCCCTGCACATCAACCCAGTGAAGACTTACAGGGGCACAAGGAGGAACACCCCCAAACCACCTTGCTCCAGTATGCAGATGACCTCCTCCTGGTCTCTGAAACCCTGGAGGAATGCCAACGGGCTAACAAGGACCTGATAATAGTCCTTGGCCTATTGGGGTACAGGGTATCTGCAAGAAAGGCTCAACTGTGTGTCCATAAAGCTGTATATCTAGGCTACCAACTGGAGGAGGGAAAACGGACCTTGTCCCCCAGCCGCACTGAGGCGATCCTCAAAATCCCAGTCCCTGAGACTAAGAGGCAGTTGCAAGAGTTTCTAGGAGCTGTGGGGTACTGTCCATTGTGGAATTCGGGATTTGCAAAACAACGAAACCCCTATATGCAAGTACTGGGGAAAGGAAAAAGAACTTAAATGGTCTGAAGTAGAACAACAAGCGTTTGAATCCTTTAAAAAGTCGCTCATATGGGCAACCTCTCTTGCCCTACTAGACATAGTAAAGCCCTTCCAATTGTCTATGTGAGGCCAGAGGCACAGCAAAAGAAGTGCTAACTGAGAACTTGCGGCCATGGAAGAGACCTGTGGCCTATCTTTCAAAGAAACTGGACTCTGTAGCTGCAGGATGGCTGAGCTGCATGCGAGCTGAGGCTGCCACGGCCATCCTAGTCATAGAAGCTAGGAAGCTTACACTGGGACAGGATATTGCTGTGGTAGGGGGACCTATGGTTGAACCACTCCTAACCAGTCTGCCGGACCGGTGGATCTCGAATGCCAGGACTATACCACAAATCCCCAAGGTAGTTGCTGTGACCATGCCATCCCCAGTGCTACAGCCACAACCTACATACTCTGAAAATGATCTAAAGATAAGCCAAGAACTGGCCTGCCAAAAAGACTGGGAGCATCCAGGGTGGCTGCTCCATCCTGATGGAAGAAGATTCATGCCAGAAGCTCTGGGAGAGATCTGATTCAAAGACTACATGAAGGTATGCATTTGGGATCCTCTCTAAACTGTCTCAGTTGCTTCTCAGGCACTTTTACATACCCAGGCTTGGACACTGGGTGGCAGATGTCACCCACCGTTGATTGCACTGTGCTCGGGTAAACAACCCCAGAAAGAAAAGGAGCAACCCCAACCACGAGCTCGAGGTAGTAGTCCTGGAGAATTCTGGGAGGTGGACTTTATGGATATCAAACTTAGAAAGTATGGCTACCGATATTTGCTGGTGTTCGTAGACACCTATTCTGGATGGGTGGAAGCCTTCCCAACCAAGAAGGAAACTGCTGCCACTGTGTGTAAATTATTAGTAACTAAAATTGTCCCTAGATTTGGCCTTCCCACCACCTTGGGGTCCAACAATGGCCCAACATTTATTGCTCAAATTACTAAAGTCTTAGCAATGCTTCTAAATATTAACTGGAAGCTCTTCAGGGCAAGTAAAAAAAAAAAAAACAGAACCCTAAAGGAATTGTTCGTTAAGTTGCATTTAGGACCTGGCGAGAACTGGGTTAATCCTTACTTTACCTTTTGCCCTACTTCAAGTCCGATGCACTCCCTATGTGAAAAGCATGACCCCATTTGAATTTATGTTTGGCAGACCTTCCCCAAATCCTCCCAAGTTTGAAGGAAGTAGAAATAATGGAAGTCACTAATCGTTCCCTCATCGAGTGCCTGCAGCCTGTGCAACAGGTGAGAGACAAATCATCTGCTCTGACACCTTCATTTTGGGCCTAACCAAGCGAAAGGGAACAGGCAGCCAACAACGTGCAACCAGGAAACTGGACATGGGTAAAGAAACACCAACCTGACACCTTAGAACCTAGGTGGACTGGCCCATACCAAGTGATACTTACAACACCAACTGCTGTTAAAATAGTGGGGAGGGGGCCGTGGATTCATCAGTCATAAGTAAAAAAAAAAAAAAAAAGCCCTCCCTGAGCATATCCTGAAAAGATGGACACCCAGAAAGACGGAAAATCCCTCAAAATTAAGGCTTTACAGAACTTAATTGTTTTTCTCCGAGTATTGCTGACAGCACCCAGTGTTTCCCCCAAGCACAAACACATCTGTGGACTGCTATTCTAACCTCCAGCAGTGAATATGTAACCTCTTATACTGGGTATGACCCCCTGTTTTCATTTTGATTTGTTTGATTTGCTAGGAAAAATTGGCATGCTGGATCCTTTAAAGGTAAAGGACACAATGGGACCTATACTGGAATCCCGTCCTAAGGGTGCGGAATACCCTCTATAGAAAGAAGGCTCCACACAAACCATGTCTATATATGCCCGGCTCATGGACTCCCTAACTGCCAAGGGGAGGGACATTATCATTGTGCAGCTTGGGGTTGTGAAACTATCATTTTCAGGGTGGAAGCTTGTTAAAGATGACCCTATTATTTTTACAAGAATGAGACTCAAGTCGGAAGGGTTTGATCCCACTACGTGTATGGTTTCCAAATGTAACCCAATAAGAATTGGATTCAAGCGTTATTGGGTTCACTGGGAAAACATGGGGAATTCAACATTATGTAAATGATATAGATCCCGGGACAACCTTTTCTATCCAGCAAAGTAAAACATGGCAACCTGCCATCCGTACAAAGGCCCAAACCTCGGGATAAATCCTGAAGAGCCACAGCTGGTGTCATTAAGATTCCTTTGCCGCACCCTCCAGACTCTCCAGTAACTTTCCCGTTCACTGCCAGCCCAACTCACAGGGCCCTTCTCATTCAGGAGCCACCTCAAGGTTCTGTGTTTGATTCTCGGGATGCTGTATTCCAATGTATGAACTCAAATCCTCACCTCACAGCTGATTGTTGGCTTTGTCTGAACCCTGCTTCCCCTTACTATGTAGGCACAGGTACAAATAGCACTATTGGTACAGAGTGTACTCCAATTAGAAATGTTAGTGAAAAGGATTACACGAAGCAGCAGTCTATAGGTGATGTTAGTATGGACTCAAGTCTAAGCTCACTTTAAAAGATTTGCAAGGGCAAGGACTGTGTTTTTATTCATTTAAGTATCCCTTTAATATATCAAGATATCGAGATTTTTGCCTTCAAGCTGTTCCCATTGAACCAAATGGTGATGCTAATTTGTTATCTGCTCCAATGAGTACTTGCTTTACTTGTTCCACAGGACGAACACCCTGTCTCTTTTCCCCAGTATTAGTAGCGGACCCGGGTATTTGTGTGCTAGTGCATGTTAGTCCTCAAGTGTACCTGTGTTCTGGTGAAGGAGGTGTAGGGATAACTTTGGAATTTCCGGATGAGTTCAAAGAGCCCCAGTATTGGTCCCACTGGTAACAGGGCTTGGGATTATGGGATTAGCTGCAGTCGGGTCAGTTGCTTTAATACAAGGAAACTTAAACTATCAGACTCTTAGTCAGCAAATTGTTTTAGATCTACAGGGATAAAAAAAAAAAACCTGTCTCCCATTTAGAAAGATCCCTAGACTCCCTTGTAGCAGTTGTGTTGCAAACCCGCCGAGGGCTTGACTTGCTCTTTTGGAAACAAGGAATGCTGTGCACAGCATTGGGAGAAACTAATTCTATGCAAAGCATTCGGGAATCAATAAAGATAGATGAGCCCTGGTTAGGAAAGGATTAGAACAAAGAGTCAAGAAAAGAAATGGAGGAACCAATTGGTTTGAAAAGCTACTTAATTGGTCAGCCTGGCTAACTACCCTATGAACGGCCCTATACGGCCCTTAATCCTCTTCCAGCTAAGCCTCACATTTGGCCCAGTAATAACCAATAAGCTAGTGGCATTCCTTACACAGAAAGTACAAGCCACAAAACTCTTAGTGCTGAGCCCACCATACACTGGGCTGGCTACCGAAGATTCAATGATTTGAACTTGGCTAAGAACAGGAGAGAATGTAGCAGCTCTGGGCAAAGCTTAAATAGCCTTGACAAGAGAAGTCATTTTGAGCTTTCAGAAGCCATTATGAATGGTAAATAAACTAGCTATGAACTGCCAATGAACTGGCTGATACTGGGGAGTTAGGCTGTGCAGACGTAGCCCAAGGGAACGTACAGAAGGAAATGGATGTTCAGAAGGCTTGCAAGAAGGACCAGAGCAGTTTTGGTTCAACTAAGAATGGCTAACCACAATACCCCGCTTCTGAGCTCTGCCTGCTTGCACACCTGCACATTGCAAAAGTATAAAAACCTTTGGAAAATTAGACTGGGGGGCCGCTCAGTCTCCCCTCAAGAGAGCTGATGGTCTGGTCCCTGCGCAGGAAATGAAACTTGTTCTGCTGAACTTTCCGGCAGTCTGGGCAGTTTGCTGTCTGGGAATGGAGTGTAGCTACAACAGACACAGGTGGTGCCATTCTGCCTGAGAGTGGAGTCACGTGGCTGGGAAAATGGAGGCCACAGGTTGCAGCCTAGCCAAAAGCCAGCCTGGAGCCGGCCACCCAGCCAGAGTCCTGCCCAAACCAACAGGGTGGACGCAGGTGCCCCCAGGCCTGCTGCTTGCCGGAGCCGCGGCACAACACTGTGTCCCAGTCTTGGCACAACAGACTCCATTTTGAGTCCTGCACCTCCATCTTAGCTCTCAAGGCTGAACCCTAACCGACCTGACCTCCCCTCCCCTGCTCAACCCCAAATTCCTGGAACCAGCTCGTCCCAAAGCCAGAATGTTTTCTGAAGATATTGTCACTCCATCCTTCCTTGACATATAGATAAGATTAACGACCTTCTCCCTTCTGAAGCACCTGTGTGTGCAGATCCTCCCCAGCTTTGATCCTCCCCAGCTTGCCTGCCAACAGTGCGCATAAAAACGCCGTCAGGATTCTTTCCCCCGGCGCAGCTTCAATAGCTCAATATCCTGAGTTGCTGAACCCGCCCGCAAGCCTCTCAATAAAGCCTGCTTCTAAAACTTCGTTAATTGGGTCTTTCATTCTGTTTTCACATCCAAATAGACGTTGTGTTTTGGTGCCAAAAACCCGGGATAGGTGTGTGGCTCCCCACTTCTTTTGGGGTCCCCTAAGAGCCACCCATCTTCCCCAAATCTCCAGAACCTTTAGGCGCGGCGCTTGCCTACGTTCAAAATCAGTCTATGGCTGCCCTGATGAGTCTCTCCCTCTCACTCAGACCTTGTGAAAGAAAAGACTTGTTTTTCTCTCCCAAGTTGCCTGGCCCCAGTCCCAGCTTAACAACCACGCACATTGGCTTCCGACTGGCATTTTTGATTTCAACGTTCTACAGGACCTGGACAATTTCTGCAGGAGGACTGGTAAGGATTCTGAAGTACCCTATGTGCAGGCTTTTTGGGACTTGCGTTCCTGCCCTGACCTCTGTAGCCATTGTTCCGCCCGCCAAATATGGTTAGTTCTATCTCCTCAGCAGAAAGAACCTGCCATTCAAACCCCAGAAGAGCCAGCCAAGCTCCTCAGCGCGCCTCTTCCGCTGCCCTATCAGTCTCCCCCGCCCGCTGCGCCACCCCATCGCTCTATCCTGTCCTCACCGCTTGCCTTTCATACCCGCTCCCACAACCCTCCAGCTGCCCTTTGTCCATTAAGAGAGGTTGCAGGTGTATAGGGACTCATTCAAGTCCACGTCCCTTTTTCCTTAAAGGACCTGTCGCAGATAGAGACCCGCCTGGGCTCTTTCTCAGCAGACCCCTCTAAGTTTATTAAAGAATTTACCTACATTTCCCAAACGTATGATTTAACCTGGCATGGCATCCAAATGATCCTTGCTTCTACCCTTACTGCCGAGGAACGTACACAGACAAAAACCACGCTATCGACCCAATAGTCCCCTTGGGGGCGCATGCCATCCCAATAGAGGACCCCAGTTGGAGTTACCAGCCCGGCCGGGCGTCTGATCTTCCTTATAGAAACCTCATGCTCAGGTACCTCATTAGAGGTCTGGAAACAGTCTCCAACAAGGTTGTCAACTATGACAAACTGAGAGAAGTTACTGCTCTTTTTCTTAACCGCCTCCAGGAGGCACTCACAAAGTACACTCGTTTAGACCCAGGGTCTAAAAAGTGGGGCCTCTATTTTGGCCTCTCACTTCACCTTCCAGTCAGTCCCTGACATCAGAAAGAAAAGCTAAAGAAGGCTGAGGAGGGCCCTGAAACCCCTATACAGGATCTGGTAAAAATGGCATTTAAAGTTTTCAACGCTTGGGAGGATCCAGCTGAGGCCACATGCCAGGTGAGGGTCCAACAGATGGTTAGCCTCCATTCCCAAGCCCTGGTAGCAGCCCTAAGGCCGGCAGGCAATCCCGTCCATCGCCACGCTCCCCAGGGGAGCCGGCACCTACCGCCAGGAGCCTGCTTCAAATGTGGCCGGGTAGGCCACTGGGCAAAAGTTTGCCCCAATCCCAAGCCTCCTACCAAGCCCTGCCCGCAGTGCAAACAGCCAGGCCACTGGAAGTCGAACTGCCCGACCCTGGCTCTGCCACCGGCTCTGCAAAGCCGAGGTGCCGAGATCCTGGAAACTCCAGACACATAGCTGCAAGGTATGGAGCTGCTGGGGTTCATGGACTGAAGAGGCCCTGGCTCCTCGACTCTGGTAACCCTCGCCGAGCCCAGGGTTGTGCTCCAGGTAGCGGACTACCTTCTCCATTTCGCCCTCTCACTCAGGCCCTACTTCCCCTTCCCTGGTCTCGGTTATGGGAATAGACAGGCCCCCCTCCCACTCTGCAGATCCTGTTACTGACTTAGCCCAACAACTTTCCCGCTCCTAGCTCAGTATGCTTTTTACCTCCCACTTACACTCCAACTTACACTGATCAGGAAAACACCCAGTATTGCTCTCTTCCTCAACAAAAATGGTGGGTACACAAATAGAACTTACTCATTCTCCCAAAGTTACAAGAGGAAACAATCATCACCAATATTCACAATTCTCCACACATCGGGCCAAAAGCTCTCTACACGTTTCTAACCCCATATTTCACCCCACTGGACTATGGAGTACTATCAACACAGTACATGCAAAATGCAACATCGGTGCCCTCTCCAATAGCCAGAAAGCTCAACACCCTCATAAACAGCTCCACCAGATGTAAGGGCACCTACTGGGACAGGACTGGCAGATAAACGTTACCCACATGCCAAAGCATAAGCGGTTTAAATATCTCCTCACTATGGTGAACACATTTTCAGGATGGATCAAAGCCTTTCCCACCTCCTCTGAGAGTGCAAGCATAGTCGCCACTCACCTTCTTCAAGACATCATTACTCGTTTTGGCCAGCCTGCTTCAATTCAGTCGGACAACGGTCCAGACTTCATATCTATGGTGCAGCAGGCAGTTTGCGCCTCACTGGGCATCTGCTGGAAACTCCACGCAGCCTACCACCCCCAGTCTTCTGGTAAGGTTGAACGAGCTAACGGTCTCATAAAACAACAGCTCACCAAACTCTCCCTAGAACTGCAACTTTCTTGGCCTCAACTATTACCCTTTGCTCTTATACTCGCCTTGGCGCAGCCCCTCAGGAGCCGTCCGGCCTCAGTCCTTTCAAAATACTCTACAGACAACCTTTCCTTTTCTCGCCTCTTCCTGCAACCGATTGCCCTCTGCTAGCTTTTTACCTTCCATACTTGTGCTTGCTCCACAACCTTCTTAGACAACACGCCAACTCTGCCATCCCTGAACCCTCTCTGACCTCTGCTGATCACCAAAAACCAGTGCATCCTGGAGATGCTGTGTTAATTAAATCCCTTGCACCCAAACCCTTAGCACCCCGGTGGAAAGGCCCTTACACTGTCCCTTACCACTCCCTCAGCAATCAAGGTTCTTAGACTAGATTCCTGGGTACATTTGTCCCGAGTCCAGATGGCAGTAAACCCTGACCATGGCTCCCAGTGGTCTACTCAGTCTACTGGTCCTATGTCTCTCTGCCTCACTCACCTCACCAAGCCAGTCAGCTAAACCTAGTATAATTTCCCCTTTTGCCTGGCGATTTTACTTGACTGAAAACTATACCAATTACGCCTGCACTAAGTGTTATGATTATTTGCTGGCCACCGCTAACTGCCCACCCACAGGGGGCAGAGCACACATATACTTAAATTTCACTGATTTTAAAACGCTTCCTGTATGACCAGAAGGCAACTACCCAATGTGCAAAAAAGTGAATGCAGAAAACTGTAGGGTGTCCTTGGTCTTCCTGCCAGATACATTACCTTTCCCTTCGTCCCCAGGGATGATTCTACTACCATCAATCTAAATACACTCTCACAATCCCAGACCCCTGGGATAGCCGGTGGACGTCTCTGGTTCCAGGAGCCTAGTGCACCTCTCGCCAAAAGAAATTTCTGGACGCCAAACTGTATGTATGGAGGTCGCTACTCCAGGTCCAATCCACCATCCACCGTAATATTCAGATCCAAGACCTTCAACTCACTAACTAAATTTCTAAACCTTCTGAGTCTCCCTTCTCCTGGCTCACCCTGCTACAGCAGGGACTGGCCATCGCCACTTTGCTGGACTAGGCAACCTCTCCACCTGCTTCATGTGTGCGGCCCTAGAACGCCCTCCTCTGGTAGCAGTACCAGGTCCTGCCCTGTCATTTTCATCCAACGTAAAGACCACAAAAGCCATAACCATCCCCAACGTCCCTCTGTACATCCAACCAGAAAACACTCAAGTGCCCTTTTGCTACTCCAATCCATCGACACAGACATGTAATGTCACCCAAATCCCCTCCAAACCACTAACAGGGCCAGAAAAAATTTTCTTTTGGTGCAACCATACACTCACTATGCATATAAACATCAGTTCTACCTCTACCCGTCACTCTGGTTCCACAGCTCCCTATATACACTCCGGCTGAGTTCCAGGACAAACACATCCAAGTATACAGTCGTCAAACTAAAAGAGCAGTTTTTCTCCTGATAGCAGTGAGAATCTCCTTCGCCTCAGCAGCAATTGCAGTAGGACTCAACGGCGGAGCCCTTGAACACTATCATCACAGCAGACAAGTTAACCGCATGCTTCCAGCTGGCAGTCGATGCCTCTGCCAAGTCTCTAGCCTCCCTGCAAAGACAAATAACCTCTGTTGCCCAAGTTGCCTTGCAGAACCACCGCGCTTTACACCTCATCACGGCTGAAAAAGGAGGAACCTGCCTCTTCCTCCAGGAGGAAGGCTGTTATTATATTAATAAACTGGGGATTGTGGATACTAGAGTCCAGACCCTCAACAAGCTAAACCGAGCGCTGCAAAACAACAGATTCAGAACAGATGGATCTTCCTCCTGGTGGAACTCTTCTCTGTACTCCTTCCTAGCCCCCATACTAGGACCCATAATTTTAGTTATAATTTTGCTTTTAATTGCTCCTTGTCTCATCCAGCTCCGGCAAAGTCGACTCCGCGAAATTGCCCGTATAGCAGTTCACCAGCAATACCAACCTCTCCACCCTGTGCTAGGCCGCAACTGTCAGTACTCTGCCTGAAAAGCCCCTCCCCTTGCTTTTTACCCACTACCCACAGGAAGCAGTTACAGAAACGGACTAACCTCATCCATTTTTCCCTATAGGGCACAGTCTAAAATGTCCGGTCTTGGCACAACAGACTCCATTTTGAGTCCTGCACCTCCATCTTAGCTCTCAAGGCTGACCCCTAACCGACCTCCCCTCCCCTGCTCAACCCCAAATTCCTGGAACCAGCTCGTCCCAAAGCCAGAATGTTTTCTGAAGATATGGTCACTCCACGCGTCCCTGACATATAGGTAAGATTAACGACCTTCTCCCTTCTGAAGCACCTGTGTGCGCAGATCCTCCCCAGCTTTGATCCTCCCCAGCTGTGCCTGCCAGCAGTGGGCATAAAAACGCTGCCAGGATTTTTTTCCCCCTGCGCGGCTTCAATAGCTCAATACCCTGAGTTGCTGAACCCGCCCGCAAGCTTCTCAATAAAGCCTGCTTCTAAAACTTCGTTAATTGCATCTTTGATTCTGTTTTCACGTCCAAATAAACCTTATACACTGAGCCTCGAGAAGGCTTTGGGAGTCAAAATCCTCCCAGCCTCCAGGCAGCAGCGTCCCAGCCCCCTCACAAATGCAGCCCGGGAAGGCAGGCGAGTTCCCGGGAAAGCAGACACGTCATATCCCGCACACCAGCAAGAAATGGCGCAAAGACGGACACCAGCAAGAAACGGCGCAAAGATGGACACCAGCAAGAAACGGCGCAAAGACGGACACCAGCAAGAAACGGCGCAAAGACGGACACCAGCAAGAAACGGCGCAAAGACGGACACCGTGAATTCAACCCAACAATTCTCCCGAGGGTGGTGAGGTAAAAGGAGCCCAGAGGGGCCCCCAATCCGTGAGACCAACATGGGAGGGCCCACTCCTGGGGCCGGCTTACCTCATAGCTCCGAATCACACAGCACCGCTTCTTTTCGACCTCTCCGGGGACAGGTGTGCCTCGGTCCTCGGCTCCACGCGAGAAACAGCTCACGCTGAGGCCTGGTTTGGGATCCCCGTGAGTTTTATGAGCGGTTAGGGAGGCGTGGTCGATGACGTGGGTCGACCCCATTGGCTGAATTGTTGAATTGAATTCACCTGGCCTAGGTGAGCCAATGCAGGTAAAGCCCCACCCAGGTATAGCTCCCCCTCCTGGCTGGAAACCTGAACTTCTGAGCATGCAGTGAGCCACTGCTTCATGAGCCGGTAGCTCGGACCTCTGAGCATGTGTAATAGGCCTGCCAGTCCCTATGCTAGCTCCCTAACAGGTTTTCCAGCCAAAGGTCTGCCTTCTGGAGCTGTTCTACAGAAAGCACTTAGTTCCTGACCCCTACGCATTCGGGGTAATGGATGCCCTCGCTTCCGTGCTTGCTTCTATGTCATTCTGGAATGGTCCTTGTTTCACAGGTCGGCGAGGTCAGGAATTCTGGGCTGGTTGGCTACCAAGCACAAAATAAATAGCCAACAGATTGAAATCTCAACCCCTATATTGGTTTATTATCGACCACACAAACTTGTCTTCTGGAACTTCCCTCCTAAATTTCTGAACCCTTGAACTCCTTGACACATGTACTTGGAAAGCAAGGATTCCAAACTCTGATCACCATATCTGACTGCTCCCCCAGTCCCTCTGCACTGTCAACCAGCATTGTCGGGCCTCTCCATTTCTCAGAAGCTGCAGATTGTTATGTGACATCACCCTGTGTTTAAATGTTAGTGATTATGCCATTTAAAAAACAAATGTGTGAGCCAACTGGGGGTAAACAAGACTCGTTTCAAACACCAGCTCTGTCTCCTCTAAGGGCCCGTGTACAACTGCGACAACACAACAGTGGGTCCTGCTGGGTCTCCATTAGCATCTGGGAGGAAGGCTATTTATTACAGGGAATCCTACCTTTGTCCCTTGGTGTTAATTGCAGACTAACTGGGTGACGGATTGTATCTGACACGCACCACGTTTGCCGCAGCAAACACCAACACTTTGTCAAACTCCGTTTGGTATTGCTCCATCCCTCTATTATTCTCCCTAATGACAAAAATAATTAACACATTCATATAAAAGCACAGGATGAGGAAAGCTTTAATTTATGCATCTAGTTCAGGGTCATCCCTCTTATCAATATATGACAATCTAATGAGGCTTAATTAAAAAGTAGCAGTGAAGCAATTTAGGAAACTGAGGGATTGTCACGAGTCCTGGTTGTGACAGCATGTTTTGTGCACCATGGAAGATAACAGATTTGTCTTCTGTGGTATCTCATATCCATCATCCCCAAACTACCTGCTCTTAGGGGTAGAGAGAGCGAGCTTGTCTTTGAAAAAAGTGCCTGGGTTTGGTAGCCGCTCACAGGATGGCAGGTGTAATGTATTATGAGAACTTAACAAGGCTCTGAGAAGACAGCTATTGGAAGGTCTGGCTGGAGGGCAAGGTCATGGCCCTGAAGGATTCAGGATCCAGAAGTCAAGTCAGAACTGGATGCCAGAGACTTTCTCAATCCAGCCCTCTTTGCCCCTCCCCAAGGCCAATACATTTCTAAGGGTTATGGATTCTACTTCAGAATCTTTCTCAAACCCAGGGCCCTCTTCACCATTATTGTCTAGACCTGATCACCTCTTGCCTTATAAATAAAAATATAGGTTTATTGTAAGTCTGGGTCTGTTAGGTTTCTCGGGTGGGAAATGTCTCGGTCCTTGGCTACACACTGGAAAGAAATTCACACCAAAGTCTGGTTGGTAATCCGAGTGGGTTTATGTACATGAGAGAAGAAGGTTCCGGCGTTACACTAAACTGAACACGGGCACCCTCATGACACTGCACACTCAGCCCTGCTGAGTGGAAGGCAGAGAAGCAGCTGAAGGGAAGGGGCGGTGGTCTCCAGATTCCAGCCTTTTAAGGGCTTTCAGCTGGGAGGCGTCAAGTAAGCTCTCCTGGCTTGGGCTTAGCCCGCATTGGCTTCCAACCTCCCGTAGGGGGCCCCCTAAGCATGGAGAGGAACAACCCCTTGTCTTGCTACCTAACCGGTCTACATTCCTGCATGGCTGCATTGAGATGGAACTAGCCCCTTTAGACAGCCTGAGGGGTTCACCAGGAGACACGGGCCCCAGTGTTCCCTGTGACCACCTCAAACCTTAAACTACTGTTGGAGTTTATATTACCTGTGTGGGTCTGTGGGCATGGGACGTTTCCATGCCAGAGACCTGAAGTTACACAAATAGGCATCCAGAACAGAACTCATACAGGCTCTAATAAGATGCTCAGATGCTTCTCGCTAGGATGAGAATTTAACGAATTGTGTGTGAGCAGTTCAGATCTTGTAAGGGAGAACAGGTCAGTAGTGTATCCAGAGAAGAGAGCAAAAGTCAGGGGAAAGGGAGGGGGCCCACAGACATCTGTGCTCTGTGTTTGGCCACATGACAAGAAACCGGGTCTCCTTGCAAAAGAAAGCAGAACAGCAAGTCCCTCAGAACTACGACATTTTTAAACATGACCTATACAACACTCGGCTCTGGGAGGCGCCTTGGAAAACCATAAAAGCCCTAAAAGAGGGGCAAGGAGGAAGCCCAAGTCTTTGATTTTCCCTGCTGTGCTTTCAGTGTTGAAATGTCTGTGCACGGAGCCTTTGAAATTTCAGAATCAGAGAGTGGATTCACAAGCCAAGCTCCTGCTTTATTCTTCAATGCATTTTGGCCCAGCTTCTCCTTGGTGAGACATGTAACAGAAATTCTGGACTTAGGAGCCACTTGGTCCTTGGACACTAGGAGATTTCAGTGGAATCTGAAACAGGGCTCTAACCACCAGCTGGACTGGCCTAGGAAGCCCAAGTATTCAGTCTCCCAAACACCAACCTCCCGTTGCTCTTCATCTGCCTGCACCTTGTTCAGCTTTAGTTGTCCGTGGAAGCGTTTGGCACCCATCTGATGCTTCGGAACCCAGAAAGGAGTAAAGGTAAAACTGGGATTCAAATGAAACAGACTTAAGCAGGACCATAGCCAAGATGTGCCCAGGGCTCCTCGCAGCATTTGTCACCTTCATTTCCCTCTTCGGACTCAGACGTGGCAAGGTTCAGAAACAAGCTTTACCAGAAAGAACAGCTGTGAACCCAGCCTGCTTCCAAGTGAGAAAAAGCCCTTTACACATGAGTTCCTGAGGTCAGCCCAGCCCTGTGCGTCCCCACCCCTCCCAGAGTCCCTGGCTCTCTGGCGAAGCATTAAAGCAAGTGGAAACAGAGATTTGCTCAGAATAAAAAAATCGTTTTTCACAATAGCACGGCACGTTCTGGATGGCAATCACGGCTGCACAAACCATATCCGTCCTCCAGCCATAATGTTGGCGCCTCAGTGACCACGCACATACATTGTGTGGCGAGACTCAGAGCCTATTCTATTTGTGGTCAATTGTTTCTTCCCTCTCCATACTTTGCACTTAGGAGACATGCTCTCTGGAGGTGGTTGAGGCTTGTCTTCTCACCAATAATCATCTCCTACACCTTCCTTTACAGTCACTAATTTGATGTGTTCACTCAAAGAAATGCCAATAATATGAGGTTTCAGAGGAGAGCTCCTAGAGCTCCCCCAGACAACAAGGAGGCCGAGTGTCACCGTCATTATCCTGAGCTGGGAGGGGGCACTAGTGTTCTGGAAGCTGGGGATCCGTCACTGCCTGCCCACCGCACAGACAGAGCAGGTGCTGGTTATAATTGCTTCTAGACGTCCTGCCATGCTGAGTTGAAAGTCAAACCCGTAAACGCTGCCCGACTACAATAACACTGGAGTACACAGACATTTCTGCATCATTGCTGGGTGAAAATATACTGAGTGGAGTTGGATGAGATGGCAGCAAGTGCCTAAGGAGGGGATGCTGTGGGAATACCAACAAGATGACTGTCAGTCGCCGTTTCCTCCTCTCGTCTGCTTCCCCCCCCCCTTTCTTTCAGGACCAAAAGACATGACAAATATGTAAGGAAACAAATTTGTTCATTTTTAGAGGAGTCTCCCACCCCACCCCACCCCACCCCACCCCCATCCAACTCTGGCCTCCTTTGAGCAAGCCAGTAGAACTTTTTTTTTTTTAAACCTGGCTTCTACTATGGCAATTTCCGGAGTTGCTATGTGGCTGTGTTTAAAAGTCGCCTTTGGGATCCAGAGCACAATCCTTGTCACAAAGGCATTCTCCCAGTCCCAAATAGCAATGCGACCTCCTTTCAAAAGGTTGTTATTGTTTCTGTAGACCCATAAAGGAGTTCAAGCTGTTGATCTTGACCGTGGTTGTCGAGTCAGCCTCTCATGGGCACCTCATGGGAAGCGGAGCAAACTATGCCAGTCTGTGCTATCACCAGGTCTGGGAGGGGAAGCCAACCGTGGCGGGCCAGAGGTCGATGTGTGGATGGAGATGATCAAGTCTTTCGTCCTTATTCTATTTCAGTCTGGAAACATCACATTTGTGAGTGGTGATACTGAGAGGGTTGTGGGAGGGTGGATTGGAAAGAGGGAACTGATTACAAGTATCTACATGTGACCTCCTCCCTGGGGGACGGACAACAGAAAAGTGGGTGAAGGGAGACATCGGAGCGGTCAAGAACCTGCCTTTTCAATTCCTCCATAGGGAGGCATGGTTGACGGTCATGGTCAACCCCAATGGCTGGATTGAATTCACCTGGCCCAGATGGGCCAATCCAGGTGTAATGCCCACCTAGGTGTACCACCCCTTCCTGGCCGGAAGTTTGAACCTGAGCATATGTAATGGATGACCCAGTCCCTATGCTAAACCACCTAATAGTATTTGCAAGATGCCAAGCACCGTTCTAAGCTTTTTGTGTATAATAATTCTTGCTACTTCATCACTGTAATTTTGCTACAGTTATGAATTGGGTGAACCCTGTGAAACGGTCATATGACTCCCAAAGTGGTCGCAACCCACAGGTTGAGAACCACTGCACTAAGGGTTCCCCTCCCAGGCAGCCCTACCAGTGTCTGGTGTGCATAGTTCTGTGAGGTGAGAGAAATGGACTTAGTGTCTGCTTCTGGTGACAGTTGATGCAGGTGGGCTTTCTCCCTATGTCAAATCCCTCTCAAGCCATTTGTCACCACAACAGAGGGAGCCATGCACAAAAAAGCAAGAAGAGGATGCAGCACAGCAGGACAGCAAGCAGAACAATGATTGAATAAGCACAATTCACTTCAATCATGAATCGGGTGCCCTTGAGATGTGAAGAAGACCCCAGTCTAGTGACATTAGATCAGGTTTAGGGATTGAGTGAAGGGACCCCTCTTGGCTCCCCTCAACCACTATTTTGCTTTCCCATTGACCCTGACCCTTGCATCGTGATTGGTCCTTATTCCAGCATGATGGTTGGTTTCATAACCACGGCATATGGGAATGTGTTAGTCGATAGGTTATACAGGCACAGCCTCTGGAATGGGTAAGTGAGGAGGCGATTTGGGCTCGTTCATGCAGACCTCTAATTGTCCTTGACATGACTGGTAGAATGGATCATGTGAAGTGATTTGAGATCGGCGTTGAGATCTGATAGGTCATGCAGACTTCTAGCTGATCCTGGCAGTACCCTATTTTAAGGAAACAGAATGTTTGGCGTTTAAGTCGTAGTTGAGCTTAAATTTTGAGCAATAGGCTGTGGCTCACAGTTAGAGTCTATGTGGAGACCCTACATCCATTTTGAGGGGCCACAGATTCAGCCACCATTGAGTTCTTTCCTACTGCTGACTGGCAGTGGAAAGTTTGTCCCTCAGGCAGTGTGCTTGCGTCCACTCCCCGGGCCAGACTCAACGATATATGGTAGTGTGCACATCCCAATGAAGGTCCCGCTCATGCTCTCACAGGCCCTCCTGAAACTCCATGAATTGATCTGTCTTCAGTCACAATTTTGTGACAAAGTTGTTTGTTTTCTATGTCTTATTTAAGTTTTCAGGAGCCCAGGTGGTAATGCTGGATAGTGTTGGACTATTAAGAAGAAGGTCGCTGGTTCAAAGCCACTAGTCATTCCACAGGAGAAAGATGAGGTTATTGCTTCCTGTAAAGGTAGCAACTTCAGGATCCCTACACAGAGTCACTATGAGTCAGAGTCAGCAGGACAGAATGGGTGTCATTTTATTTAAGTCACTGTGGCTGTGGGTCCTTCCGACACCATTGTGGCCTCATGCGGATGCTGTCCTTCATCCAGAACAGCAGTTTGTGCCTTTTTCTTGTGCAAAACTTAGCAAAGGAGTTCCTAATAAAATATAGTTGAATTGGGAGTCATTTTCCCCTAAAAACAAAGTAAATACATAAATAGAAACGAGACTATGGTGCTAATAACCAGTTGGAGAGTTGAGAGAGCTGAACTCTCAATCCTGATAGAAACCCATTGTGACTGAGCACCTGCTCAAGGTCATCCACAGCCTATGAGGTTGAGCCTATGTGTTGGGGAGTACTTGTGTACATAAAGTTAACAATTTATCTTTCTAAAGATTCTGTCTAAAACTTACTTTAAATAATAAGTTTTCCCCTGGGATAGGTAAAGTTCAGGGAGTTTTACACCCTAGCATCCACCCACTCTCAGCAATCATCATGTTAGGCCAGAGGAGGCAAATCACACCCACTACCCAGGGAGCACTGCTTCCAAAAGCACATTGCCTGTGCCGGGGCAGAGGGGAGGTACCCGGACCAGAAATGCTGACAGAGTGGAACCAGAGAGCTCAGCCCCCAGCTTCCCGAGGGAGCAGCTGTGATGGTTCACTTCTGGATGAATATGTTTAAGCAAAGGCCAAGGGCATGACTTGGGCAGCACGAAAAGCAGATGTGCAGAGGTTGTTCACTGCATTCCAGAAGGTCAGACACTCTCCGGAGGCTCCTTGGCTCAATGGCAGGAAGTCATTGGTGGCTTCCACCTTCAATCCCAAAAGGTCACTGCCGTCCAGTGGATTCCAACCACAGTGACCCTATATGGAGTTTTCAAGACTGTAAATCTTCATGGGAGCCAGCAGTCTCATTGTCCCCCTTGGGACAGGGAGCTAGCAGCCCGTTTTGCCACCAGGGCTCCTTCCTCTCTAATTCTGGATCCAGTCCCTCCGAATATCCTGCCCTGCCCTTGTCTAGGCTTCTTAAATGCGTTCCACGCAGCTTATTTTAGTCTGGGTGCATTCGAGAAACAAATCCACAGAAAAACTTATGTATAAGAGAGTTGTGTGTAAAGGGTGAGTGCACCTCAAGAAAACATGCTCGTATGTGTTTATGCACCCGCTTTGTCTTCAGCGATCATGTCGGGGTAGGCTGGTGTGCTTTTTCCATGTGGGCTTTGTTGTTTCTTAGCTAGATGGCCCCCTGTTTATCTTCCAGCCTTTAAGACCCCAGACGCTATATCCTTTGATAGCCGGGAACCATGGTGCTTAACTACTACACCACCAGGGTTCATTAGCATGTGACTTATCACCTGTCAAAATAGCAGGAGACCAGGTTTCTCCTTTGTGGCCACACCAGGTACTGACAGAACCAAGAACAGAGACACATTTATATATCTTGATTATCATTTGCATATTATATGCCAGGAATCCTTGGAAGTGTCTTGGAATTGTTCTACTCTGGTTCAAATTTCACACACCCTCCCAGTTTCCATACTTACTCTGCCAAACCCCTAGTAACTGATTTGCACCTCCTATCAACTTGGGGAAAAGACCCTATGCCACATATAGAAGTGGACATACTTGGTACCCAGAAAACCTGTTCAGTGTTTTGAGGGCGGCTCAGCAAACAAAATGGGCACAGTGATTAAGCATTCAGCTGCTAACACAACGGTCAACTCTCTAGTGGTTCTGAAAGAGAAGGGTATGGTAGTTGACCCCCCAAAAGAGTTACAAACTTGGAAACCCTACGGGTATTTGTATAGGGTCGCTATGTGTTCCAATTGAGATGATTGTCATAGGTTGGGTTTGGTTTAACCCGTCTTACTGAGGAGACTCCTTCTTTACACGCGATCAGTTACTTTAGAGGAAAAAGACATGCCTGTCCCAGAACAATCCAAGGACTGGTAAAGGCAACACCCACAAAGACACTCCCTCTGCCTGCCTAACTCTAAAATGCTGCCCATAAAACACTCTGCCTGGTAATATCTGGGCAGCACACTGGGGAGGTGCAGCAAATGTGTGTTGAATGTATGAGGCCATTTCATAGTTTGGTTGCACGATCAGGGTGTCTGTCATAAAGCCCATCTCTTTGACTACACCTCTCAGCAGAGATGAACACAAGCTTCCCGTTTTTTTCTCGGCAATGTCCTTGTCAAATAAAAGTTCCTTGTAGATCAGTAACTTGCCACAGAGCAAAAGATATGGGAAGAGGCTCATCTTTCTCCTGGCTGTGAAAAAAAATGGCAAGCCCCTCCCTTCAATACACACACACACACACGCACGCACGCACGCACACACACGCGCGCACACACACCCCTGCCTTACAACTACATTCGGTTGATTAGCAAACAAAGCTCTACAACCCAACTATGTGTTTTTCTTCTCCAGAGGAATGACGGACTTACATACCCGGCATTGTCTTTTTTTAATGGAATTGCCCCAGTTCTCCTCACCTTTCCTTAGATAGTGCAGTGAACTATTAGATGACTGCAGGTATTGAAAACTAGTACTGATTTCCAGTTTGTGTCACCTTTGGCTTTGAGCACCCTCCACTTCTCTAGTAAGCTTTCCATTGCTTTGGGGAAAATTTTCTCTTTCTGAATTTATTATGTGAGGGGGGAAGGGTAATAATTAATGTGCCTATGGAGGACTATCCTTCATGACCTAACCTCATTAAGGGGCAGTGCCTGATGGAGCATCAGGTTGGAGGAAGGCTTATTAACAACCTGCATTATACAGATGACACAATTTTGTTGAAAATGAGAAGGACTTGATTCACTTGCTGATGAAGATGAAGGATTAAAGCCTTCAGTTTGGATTATGACTCAAGGTGGAGAAAGCCCAGACCCTCACAACTGGACCTATTGATAACATCATGATAAATGGAGGAAAGATCGAAATTGTCAAGGATTTTGTCTTGCTTGAATCCACAATCAATTCTCATGGAAGCAGCAGAGAAGAGAACAAATGACACATTTCACTAGTCAAATCTGCTACACGAGACCTCTTTAAAGTGTTGAAAAGCAAGAGATTACTTTGAGGACTGGGGCGGGTTGACCCAGGCCATGGTATTTTCAACTGTCTCATATTTATGTGAAAGTTGAACACTGAATAAGGAAGACCAAAGAAGAATAGATATGTTTGATTAATAGTGATGTAAAAGAGTAATGAATGTACCATGGACTGCCAAAAGAACAAACCCATCTAACTTGGATGAAGGACAGCTAGAATGTTCCTCAGGGCAAGGATAATGTGACTTCGCTTTAACTTTGACATGTTGTCCGGAGAGATCAGTCCCTGGAGCAGGACATCGTGTTCTGGAAAGTAGAGGGGCAATGAAAAAGAGGAAGGCCTTCAACAAATGGGATTGACACAGTGGCTGCAACAATGGGCTCAAACTTAAGAACAACTGTGAGAATGGTACAGTACCTGGCAGTGTATGATTATGTTGTATGTATGGTCACAATGAATCCAAACCCTCCCTATGACACTGAACAACAACAACAACAACCTGACTGAATCCTCTGGGAGGACTCTTGAATGTGAGAAAAATGGAACGAAGCCAGCGGAAGGATTGGAGGATGTCTTAAGTTCCTGTCTTAATCTCCTTAACCAAAAATTATCCAACAAGTCAGTAGCCTTAAAACACTTTTCCCACTGCTTTGGAGCTTACAGGTTCAAATTTGGGGTGCGACTCTAGGTCAGGGTCCTTCTTTGTGGATACCAGAAAGTTCCTTGGCATTCCTCGCTATCTTTCTCCCCGTACTGTGTGTTACTGGGTCTATCCTGGCCTTTAACTCAGAAGTGTTTAGGTTTAGGCTCAAGCCTATTCTCATATGGCCTCATTTTTTTTTAACATTTTATTAGGGACTCATACAACTCTTATCACAATCCATACATATACATACATCAATAGTATAATGCACATCTGTACATTCTTTGCCCTAATCATTTTCTTTTTTTACATTTTATTAGGGGCTCATACAACTTTTATCAAAATCCATACATATTCATACATCAAATGTATAAAGCACATCCGCACATTCCCTGCCCCAATCCTTCTCAAAGCATTTGCTCTCCACTTAAGCCCTTTGCATCAGGTCCTCTTTTTTTTCCCTCTCCCTCCCCGCTCCCCCCTTGCTCATGTACCCTTGGTAATTTATACATTGTTATTTTGTCATATCTTGCCCTATCCCGAGTCTCCATTCCCCCCCTTCTCTGCTGTCCATCTCCCAGGGAGGAGGTCACATGTGGATCCTCGTAATCAGTTCCCCCTTTCCAACCCACTCACCCTCCACTCTCCAGCATCGCCCCTCTGACTGACCCATCTCCTCTTCTAAACCCCTCTATGAGGGGATCTCCAGTGGCCATATGGCCTCATTTATATTACAAAAGAACTCCCTTCTTTTCAAACAGGATCATGTCCACCAAGGCTCAAATTTCTCACATATTTTGAGGGGGCTACAGATCAATCCATAATGGTTCTTTTGGGTAGCTGTAACAAATGGCTACCAATCGAGTGACTTAAACAGCAGGCATCTGTTCTCTCACTTTTCTGAAGGGCAAAGGGTTAAAATTAAGGTGTGGGCAAGATTCATTCCTTCTGAGAGCTCTGAAGGAGAATCAAAGTAGCCTCTCTCTGCTTCTGGTCACTGCTGCTAATCCTTCATATTTCTTGGCTTATAGATGCACTGATCCAATCTCTGCCAGTGTCTTCACACGGGGTCTCTGTGTGCCCACTCCTCTTCTTATAAGAACACACCAATCAGTGCATGTAGCATCCATCTGAAATCTAAACCCAGAAAGATGGAGCTCTTGAAATCCTTAACTAAGCACATCTGCCAAGACCTCCTCTCCAAGTAAGGCCATAGCCTCAGGTTCCATGTGAACATGAATGTGTGTTTGTGAATGTGATTTAATGTACTACAGAGGGCACGCTTTGGCCTCATGAGGAGTGTTTCGCCAGTACCGGCTTCACAGCCCTGAGATTTCCCAGGCATTTGCCACATTTTCTTGTCTTCCCACCATTTATCCACCATTAGGCCTTTTCCCCTAAGTTAGTCAAGCATCAGTTTCTGTCACTTGTGATCATGACCCTCCCTCCCGCCCAGGTCACAAATTTAAACTGATACAGGCAGTTTCTTTAATGAGCACTATGTTATCCTGATTAGCAAGCATTGCTAAGGAGGGAGGATGAATCAGTGAGAACCCGCTTGCTTCATCTAGCTTTGGGGGCAGTCCACAGAGGATTGATCCCTGAGCCACTAACGAATTTTGCAACTGTCACAGAACAATGCAAATAAGTAAGATCCACATCTGCTGAACACCATCATGAGGTCAAACTGTGTGTAAATAAATGCCTGTTTCAAGGAGCGAGTAAATCCTAAGGTAAGGAGTGACAGGGCTTTGTTGGCATAAACCCAGCAAGGCATTATGGGTCGGATATTAATGAACTCATGCTCCTGGGCCTCACAGAGCCCCAGCTCAACTGCTTCAGCTTGTTGACAAACAAGCACTACCCGGAGAGAGCACTACCATTTCGATGAACAGGGTTGGTTGGGGATGATGCTTCCTAACTTGCATTTTAATACAAATTTGATGCTTCATCTGAGCAATGTGGAAAGAGCATTCAGATAAAAGAGAGGGACAAACATCAAGTGCCCAGAGGATGAAACTTCTATCTAATCTGTGCCCACTGGAATTGCTTCGTGGGAAGGTATTTTTTGGTGGTGTTGGGTTGTTCCCCTACCTTGCTCCAAGCCTTCCTCCTCATGCCCACCCCCACCCCAGCATACATCCTACTGGGAGAATGTCTCTGAATAATGAAGTTTTAATAAATGAAGCTTTAATGAGCCTGATAGTCTGCCTAAGACCCCTTCAAACTGTAGTCTTTCATTTGTATTCTTCCATCCTTTTTGAAGAAATGAACCTGATGGCAGGTAGTATGTTTCCTTTCCAGGATGAGCTGATAGATCCTCTCGCTGCTGCAGTGGGAGGTGAAACATTAAAAGGCCCTCTGTGGCCATGAGACATGCCCACTCTCCAAGAGACACTGGGCAGGTTTGCTGAAGCTCCTCAGAATTGACTAGTGGCCCTGGTCCAACCATCTCAACCAACCCAGTCTTCATTTGCACTCCATGCCCTCTCTGAGCTCCAAATGCATGCTTCATTTGAGGATGACAAAGCCTCTATTTTCTGAGAAGATGCGCAGACATATGAACTAATCAATGCTCCCCCTGTCCCCGGGGAGTGTGAAATTCTCCCATCATGACCCACCAGCTTCCCTGGAAATTCCTGTCTTAACTCAGGCACTTAATATCATTGGTGTCTCGGCTTCCTTCCTTCTTGCACATCCCCCAGGCATTAACTGTCATCCTTCCTCTCCCTAAAATATACTTTGAATCTATTCACTTCATGCCATCCCTACTGCCCCAAGGTGTGTCTTGCATTGACTATGAAACTAGATTCTGTATCCATTTTCCAGGGCTGTCAAAACAAAGCATCGTAAATCAGGTGGCTTTTAAGAACAGTCCACCACCTGTCTATCAGTTCGTGGTGCAGTGGTAGCTAGAGTGTTGCTGTGAAATTGGAAGCCGTGCCACCGATATGACAAACCCCAGAAGGGTCAGCAACGATGGGCAGGCTTCAGTTGAACCTCAAGCCCTGTGGTGCTCAACCTTCCTTTAATACAATTCCTCATGTTGTGGTGACCCCCAACCATAAAATCATTTTCCTTGCTACTTCATAACTGTAATTTTGCTACTGCCGTGAATCGGGTGACTCCTGTTAAAAGGTCGCTGGACCCCAAAAGGGGTCACAACCCACAGATTGAGAACCACTGCTCTAGCCTAAGGCAGACTAGGAAGAAAGACCTGGTGATCTACTTCCAAATATTAACAAATGAAAGCCTTATGGGTCACAACAAAATATGGTCCTATAGAGTGCTGGAAGATGAGCCACTGACCTGCACACAACAGCTACAAAAATAGACTCAAACACACCAACAAAGGCCTGCTGAACTCCAAAGCCCTAAAAAACCCACTGCCCTCAAGTCCATGCCAACTCATAGCGGCCCTATAGGCCAGGGGCGAACTGTGTATTAGTCTGGGTATGCTAGAGAAAACTCGAGGGAGACTCATGTGTATGACAGAGAGTTGGTGGTTTTTAAAAATCATTTCCCTATTATTTAATCATTTTATTAGGGATTCATACAACTCTTATCACAATCCATCCATCCATCCATTATAAAGCACATTTATACATTCATTGCCCTCATCATTGTCAAAACATTTGCTCTCCACATAAGCCCCTGGCACCTGCTCCTCGTTTTTCTCCTCCCTCCCCACTCCCCCCTCCTTATGAACCCTTGATAATTTTATTGGGGGCTCATACAACTCTTATCACAGTCATTCCATCCATCCATCCATCCATCCACCCATTGTGTGTCAAGTACATTTGTACATGTGTTGCCCTCATCATTCTCAAAACATTTGCTTTCTACTTGAGCCCTTGGTATCAGCTCCTCATTTCCCCACTTCCATCCTCCCCCCCCCTCATAAATTCTTGATAATATATAAATTATTTTGTCATCTCTTACACATCAAACATCTCACTTCCCCCACTTTTCTGTTGTCTGTCCCCCAGGGCAGAGGTTTTATGTAGATCCTTGCAATCGGTTCACCATTTCTACCCCACCTTCCCTCCACCCTCCTGGTATTGCCACTCTCACCACTGGTCCTGAAGGGATCATCTGTCGTGGATTCCCTGTGTTTCCAGCTCCTGTCTGTACCAGAGTACATGTTCTGGTCTAATTCTACCTTATAAATCAAGAGAGAGAGTTTTATATCAAACAGTAATTGTACATTAAGCAAAAGTCCCAGCCCAGTGCAGATCAAATCCATAAGTCTGATATTAGCCCATATGTCTGATACCAATCTATAAATTCCTTTTCAGACCCATAAAACATGTGCAGTGATGCTGAATGCAGGATAATCACAGGCCAATGGGTGGAAAGTCTTGTGGATCCAGTGGCATTGTAAGCATCTCAGTGCTGGCAGCGATCTCTCTGAGGCTTCTTTGGCTTCAGAGGTCTGGTCGCATCCATTTGGCTTGCCTTCTGTGATGTCTCCCAAGGAGTAGCAGAGAGAGAGAGAGAGAGAGAGGTGTCTTCCACCTCCAAGGAGGAAGTACCAGATTTCTCAGAGTTCTCAGGAGAAGGCTATGCCCACATAAAAATCTCACTGACTATCTCCAAATTGGCAGCCTAGACTCCACGCCTACACTCCTATTCCTTAACGTGAAACAAGATTAGGTGACTACCACAGGCTCCTAATCCATAACAAGCCCATTTATTTTTTCCCTGCATACCGACGCCAATCCAATACCCAAAGCTTTACCCAAAGGGTGGAGATCTACTTCTAAAACATGAATATAGAAAAATCGCTTTTGCTTGAAGGCTCTCAAGGAAATGCTCACCGAAAACTCCATTCCTATTATCTCACCTCCCCCAAATTAGTCTTCTTCTGGGCTTTTAGTCACACCAAGGTCTCTCCTGCCCCAAGGACTTTACATGCACTGTCATCTCTTCCAAGCCCTGAAGTGCCAAGTTCAAAGTTCCAGTTAATCTCCCTGATCCTGAATTTTAAGAACTGTGTGTGTGGGAGGGAAGGGGTTGGGCTGTTTGTTGAACTGCTGGGTTTTGGAGCCATTTGTTATGCAACCTCATTTTGTCAATGACTGGTTAATTAATGCAGCATTCATTTGCCCTTCTTCCACATAGAGCACATGGCTTGTATCTTTGGGATCTCTCTTCCACCATGCTCCATCTCCATGCTTCTGCTGGCATTGACCCAATCTGCCAGCTCCAGGCCTGGCTAGTCAGGGCATGACTTTCCTCTGTCCAAAGGGACTAGGTCAGACTCAGTATGTGACGCATGCTAGGTTAATGATATCTAACCCTAAAAGTGCCCCAGACACAATTGCCCCATTGCCAATGAGTCCATTTTGAATCATAGAAGGTCCCTGTGGGGTTTCTCAGACTGTAAATATTTATGTGAGCAGAAAGTTCCATCTTTTTCCCTATGAGGTAGCTGGTAGGGTAGCACTGCCAACCTTGCAGTTAGCAATCCAATGCTTACCTGATAGTACCACCTATGATTAGAAAGGAAAAGAGCCTCTCTCTAATAGAATTCCTGAGCTTCTAGATAAAACTACAGCTGTCATCAGGAAGCCTGCGTGAAACTCAAAAGGAAACAGCACTGAAAGGAAAAGGTTCAAACTCTGATGGTATCAACTGAGTGCCAGAACCGAGCTATTCCTGATGCTCTGTCCCCAGACCTACAAATTCCATAGACCTACCCATTAATTCCTTCTCCTGTTCCTTCCCTTCTCATGCCCCAAGGTACTTTGACTTAGCTTTGAAGGCACTCACAACTTCACGGGTTCTGCCTTGCACAGGTGTCTGCTTGCTTCCAGTTCAGTCCTGACATTGTCCCTATCTTTAGCCATGTTAGGCTTCAGTCCTAGAGCTTTCCTTTGCTTGTCTCCCCATTGCTCTTGTCCTATGAAGTCTGTGGCTTTATCTTTAAGTCTAAGTCCTGCCCTTTCGCTTTCGTAGAAATCTGTCTCTGTATCTTGGCTCGTGGCAGGTTGTGTCCTTCAAAGATGACTGTCCTAATGTTTCACATCGCACATTCTCTTGTTACAAGATGAGTTTGTGTTCACTTTTCCAGAAACAGGGCCCGTTTTCCATCTTCCTTGCATCTTGGCAGGCCTTTGACTATGGCAGAAGTGTTGCTCTGTGACTTCCACCTGTTCGTATTGGGTTGTTCACCATTGGGACCCTGTCAGGATGTTGCAAGGAAGACCAGGCCAAATGAAAATGTCACATATAGGGTTCTTCTTGAGCTCCAACCAATAGAAGTATCAGTTGTGTGAGGGAGTGGGTCTTAAGAGAGCTGCAGCCTCTGTCCTTTGAGCTACCCCAGCTAATGCTTGATGAAGCCAAAACTAGTGTTCTCACTGTGCTCTGCCCAGATTGCAGATTTGTGAGCAAAATTGATATTATCATTACTTTAAGATGTTATTTGTGGGGATACTTTCTGTTAGCAGCAGATCATCAGAATACTGCCTAATCAGACTGCATTGCCAGTTTTACTCTCTCTCTCCATATATATATATATATATATATATATATATATATATATATATATATATATATATATACATATATATCTATATACAGATATATATATATATATGTGTGTGTGTGTGTATATATATATATCTCCTCCACTCTTCTGTCAGTTGGTTGTCCTATAATGGTTTGTGTATTGTTATGATGCTGGAAGCTCTGTTACCAGGATTTCAAATACCAGCAGGATTGCCCATGGTGGACAGGTTTCAGTGAAGCTTCTAGACTAAGACAGACAAGGAAGAGGGGCCTGACCGTCCACTTCCAAAAATTATTGAAAGAAAACCTTATGGAGCACAAGAGAACACTGACTGACTAATGTGTTTTGGACACACTATCAGTGGACAATTGCTAGAGGAAGACATCATATTTGATGAAATAGAGGGACATGGAAGATCCTTATTGAGGCAGATTGACCTAATCGCTGCAACAATGGACTTCAACATTCAGGAATGTGTGACAATGGTGCAAGATCAGACAGCACTCCATTCCATTTCATATAAGGTCTCCATGGATCACAGTAGACTTGATGGCACTCTCTATATGTTTGTCTTCAGTGACTTCCCATAGGGCTGCTCTGCCTGGCAGCCTCTATTCTTCATGCTTCCAAATGGGGAGCACAACAGGTCCATAGTCACTGATATTCCCCTCAATCCCCAGGTCAAATAAGGAGGCATGAAACTAACTATGATGTTCTCTTTGCCTTGTCTCTCTCTTCCTTTTCCCGTCCTCCAACAGGGATAGAGGGGGTAAATACTTACCTTGCAGTCTAGAAGAGAATTTCTTCCACACCAAAATCTTCTTCCTCAAAAGGCACATACATGCTTTTCTCCTTGTTTTGAATTAAAATGGCAGATGCGATGGTAGGAAAGAAAATGAACTAGTCTAACAGAATGGCAAAACAGATTTACCTTCCACATAAGAATGCAAATAACTCCTCAATCTTGTTATAGAGTCATGATATGATGAGCTCTATCAAAGCAGAGTAGAACACCACGGAGGTCAGACCAGAAAGACCATATTGAGTTGATTTTGTATGAGAGATTCTAGTTACTAATTATACTTTTCATAACAGACAGATGGTAGGTTTAGAAGCCCAGACTGAAAATGTCTTTATCTAATTGCCTGCCTAAATATATATTTGCAATATGGTCCTCAAAGGGAATACTTTCTTTACCTTAAATTCCCTTTCTATTTCCCCTCTTTTATGTAATTTTATTGAAGTATCATTGATGTACAATAAACCATATTGTGTTTTGCTCTTTGAGGTTTTTAAAAAGAATCATTTTATTGGGGGCTCCTACAACTCTTATCACAATCTATACATACATCCACTGTGTACATTTGTTGCCATCATCATTCTCAAAACATTTGCTTTCTACTTGAGCCCTTGGTATTAGCTCCTCATTTCCCCTCCTTCCCTCTTCCCCCTCATGGACCCTTGATAATTTATAAATTATTATTCTGTCCTATATTACACTGTCTGACATCTACCTTCACCAACTTTTTGGTAGTCCCTCCCTCATGGAGGAGGTTATATGTATATCTTTCTAATCAGATCCCTCTTTCTACCCCACCTTTCCTCCATCCTCCTGTTATTGCTACTCTCAGCACTGGTCCTGAAGGGGTCATCTGTCCTGGTTTCCCTGTGTTTCCAGTTCCTATATGGACCAGTGTATATTCTCTGCTCGAGCCAGGTTTGTAAGGTAGAATTGGGATCATGATAGTGGGCGCGGTAGCATTTAGGAATGAGAGGAAAGTTATATGTTTCATCGTTGCTACACTGCATCCTGACTGGCTCATCTCCTCCCAGCGACCCTTCTGTAAGGGGTTGTCCAGTTGCCTACAGATAGATCTTGGATCCCCTAACTGTACGCCCCCTCATTCACAATGATATGATTTTTTTGTTCTTTGATGCCTGATCCCTGATCCCTTCTACATCTTGTGATCACACAGGCTGGTGTGCTTCTTTCATGTGCACTTTATTGGTTCTGAGTTAGATGGCCACTTGTGAACCTTCTAGTCTTTAAAACCCTAGACTCTTTATCTTTTGATAGCTAGGCTCCATAAGCTTTCTTCACCTCATTTGTTTATACACCCACTTTTTGTCTTGAGTGATTGTGTCGGGAAGGTGACCATCATGGAATACCAGTTCCTTAAATTCCATATCTATAGGCTTAAGTCTTACCCACAGGAAACCTATTTTTATTTTATCCCTGGAACAAAATCTTGCAATAATTTTCTCTTTTTGGGTAAGTCCATCCTCAATCACTTATCCTTTAACATTTACAAGAATTTATCTGTAACCAACCCCATTTACATAGTCTCATTCATGCTATTTCCACAATATGCTAATAACCCTATTTTTTAGAATTGGCAGAAAGCATCAGCATCAATATCCCATTGCCACTGAGTTGATTTCAACTCATGGGTACCCTATAGGACAGAATAGTATTGCCTCATAGGTTTCCAAGGCTGAAAAAAAAATCTCTTTATTGTGAGTTGGGTGAAGGTTTACAGAATACATCCGTTTTCCATTTGACAGTTCACACATATTTTGCTTCATGATATTGACTGCAATCTGCTCAACGTAATATCACTTATCGCATTTCCTCCTTGTATTTCCTGTTTCCATTCCACCTTCTTTCCTAACCCTTCTGAACTTTATCTTTGAATAAATTATATCCTTTTGATTCAAATGGGTGATTAGTGTTACTTTTTACCTTATAGATCTACCTATTGTTTGGCTGAAGATTGAGCCAAGGGAGTGAGTTCAGTTCCAGATCTGAAGGTGCCTAAGGACAACAGTCTTGTGGGTTCCAAGAATCTCTCTCTGAGCAATACCCCTGAACTTTTAAAATAAGTTTAAACTTTGTTGCACATATTTCTCCTATTCTATCCCAAAATTCCAAAGCAAACTCATTATCATTGTGTTGAAGCTGACTCATAGAGACCCTACAAGATAGAATAGAACTTCACCCTTTCATTTTCCAAGGCTTAAATCTTTACCAGAGCAGACAAACTCATATTTCTCACATGGACCAACTGATAGGTTAGAACCACTTTCTTTGTGGTTAGGAGATCAATGAGGAGTCCACTCTGCCATTAGAGCTCGTTAAGAATGGGATCCAGGATCCCCTAATGCTATACCTCTCAGATCAGTTGGTAGTGGTAATTAATGTAAATCTTAAGGGGGTCGGACTGCCACATCGTAACTCTTCCTTGGGAAGATGGTGGGTTTGAACTGCTGATTGATTAGCCCTTAAGTGCTTAATTACTGCCTAACCAGGGTTCTCCTTAACATCAGAACAGTGGACATTTATTGGTTTATCTTACTGGTCTCTGTTCCCTAAAAAATTGCACTTCATCCACAGGGTTTTCTTCCACAACACACAGCTGCTAGTGTTTTTGGTTTGTTTTTCCACATGACTTCACCTTCCTGGTCAAAGCTGATTTGTCCAGGACTAAACACACAATGAAAATATAGCCATATTTGCACACTACAAAATTTGAAGTGAGACAGCAAGCTATTTGTTGAGTTTTTTGAATGACTGAAGTCTAAAAGGAAGTGTTATGATACAGGAAACAGTGAGTTTTGATGACCAGGATCTATGCTGGGGACCCAGTTGGCACTCCGAATGACTATTCAAAGTGATGGTATGAATTCTCCTCTTCCATGACCTACACATATAATAGATATAACCACGAAGTCCATGATTTGAGAAATGTCTTGTGTGATTGAGTTTGGGTTCCCCATAGGATTAGATCCTGAGACAAAGGTTTTAATTAAGCCATTTTGGGGGGAGATATCAATAAGGAAATGGGAAATAGAAAAGGGAAAGAAGGCAGCCAATGAAAAGTACATTATCAAACAATTTAAAATTGTGAGCAACTGGAGGTTAATCTTACTGGAGACACTGTAGAAAATCCACTAGTTATTCTGCCCAGAATGTGAGGGAGTGTGGCTATTTGTCCAACAACTCCTATGGGTCATTGGTTAAGGGTTACTCCAGGAAGCAAGAATTAACTCCACAACCTCCTAAGCCATGCATGCTCAGGTACAGTGGTCTACAGAAACTAGAGAAAGCAAGAAGAGAGATGTGCTGCCCATTCGGAATTAGGCTAGCATGCCAAGTTGTCAGACATGTCAGGTTCTTGAACTATCATAACTTGAAAGTCATCATGATCCTGTGAGATATACCACTGGTATTTCAAACACAAGCATAGTTACCCGTGGTGGAAAATTTTCAGAAAAGCTTACAAGCTAAATAGACTAGAAAGAATAACCTGCCAATCTACATCTGAAAAAAATAGTGGTGTTTGTGGAGCGCATTGATAGCAGTGGAATATTGTTTCATATAGTGCAGGATGATGAACCCCTCAAGTTGGAAGACACTCAAAATATAATTGGGGAAGAGCTGTCTCCTCAAAGTAGAGTTGACCTTAGTGATATAAAGTTTTCAGGACCTATATTTGTTGATGTGGCAATGACTCAAAATGAGAAGAAACAGCAGTACTGCAATAACCACTAACAAGAAGATGGGATGCATGAAATATGGATCTAGAAAAATTGGAAGCCATGAAAAAATGGAACACATAAAGCTCAAACACTCTAGGTGTTATTGAACTGAAATAGACTGGTATTGGCCATTTTGAATGTCTCAATAATATGGTTTACATACCAGAGTAACAAATTTGAAAGGAATGGATGACTTTCATGTTAAAAAAGAGAATGTTTCAACATTGATTCCAATGTTCACCATTGTTAGGTGTAGGATATATTACACCTACAAGGATGAATAATTAATAAAATTATTATTCAAATTTACACACCAACCACTAATGCTAACAATAAAGCCATTGAGGATTTTTACCAACCTTTTCAGTCTGAAATTGATGAAACATGTAATCAAGATTACTGATGACTTGAATGCAAAAACTGGAAACTAAGGAGGAGGATCACTAGTTAGAAAATATGGCCATGGGGATGGAAGCCACATGGGAGATCTCATGATAGAATTTTCGAATAAGGGTGGCTTATTGATTGAAGATTTATTTTTCAGGGATGTAAACAGTAACCATAGACATGGATCATGTATATTGGATAGAAATACACAGGAATTAAATCAACTATATCTGTTGAAATAAACTACTATACATACTCGAGTATAACCCAAGGCAACTAATTTTACCCCCCAAAGCTGGGGTGCTTTTTCAGCATAAAAAATGTGCTGAAAAAAACTAGGCTTATACTCAAGTATTTACGGTATAAAGAAGTTTAATATCATCAGTCACGAGACTGTAGACCAACTGTGGAAAAACCCATCAATGGCAAATTCAACTCGAATTCAAATAAAATTAAAACAAGTCCCCAAGAGTCAAAGTATGAATTTGAGTATATCTCATCTAAATTAGAGGATACTTCAAGAAGAAAGTTGACACATTGAACACAAAACACCTGAGATGATACGAGTTCTGCAATAATATCAAGAACATCATAAATAAAGAAATTCAAAGATAATTAAAAAGATAGAAACTAAAGAAAAGACAAAACGGATGTCACCTTGAATGTGGAGTAGCTGAAGCCAATGAAAGAAATGATGAAGTATGAAAAAGAGAGAGAGAAATATAGAAATAGTTGATGAAGTAAAGACGCTGAATAAAGAAGCTGAACATAAAATTTCAAAGGGGAATTCAAAAAGATGGAATAAAGAATTATATTAAAAGGTGCAAAGACCTGGAATTAGGACAGCAAAAATGAAAAGCATGTGCATTTCACTAGCTGAAAAAATGGAAGAGAAATTCAAAATACAGAATTACACAGATAGCATCAAAAGAAGATGAAAGGGATTCACTGACCACATGAAGCCCAGGCTCCACAGCGCTGAGTCCAGAAGACCAAGATATCATAGGGTTCTCACTGCAGATTGCTCTGAAAGTGCTCACAGTAGTAGGCCCTGGATCAACTGGGGAAAATGTAGAACTCAAAATAAGAAGACTAACATTAGGATATGACCTCACCTCCATGGCTCAACTTTCAGCCCCCAAATAGGAGACCTATACTGTCAACGATGTACAATTCAGAGCCCAGCATTTGTCAGGGAGTTACTCAGAAGGCAGGAAGGAATGGGAACGAAAGACCAATGGAAACGGCAAAAAAAGGGAGGGAATAGAAAAAGTAGTATTGCATTGTAGGTATTGCAATCAATATCATAAACCATTGCATGAATTGTAAGGAAAATCAATATACTCTGTAGATTTTCCCTCACATCACAATCAAAACAGTGTAAAAAGAAAATAAGTCATATGACCGAGTACACTGGTAGATCTTGCTGAAGACCAATTTCCAGTGTTAAAAGATGTCACTTTGAGGAATAAGGCACAGCTGAGCCCTAGTGGTATAGTGGTTACAAACATAATGCGTCAGAACCAACCCAGTTGGGTTGCTCAACACAAGATCAGCAGTTCTGCTCCCATAAAAAGTTCCGTAATTGGAAACCCACAGGGATATCTCTCCCCTGTCCTATAGAGTTGCTAAGGGTTGGAATCAACTTGATGGCAGTGAACTGGATGTAAGCCAGGCTGACTAGAGACACAAATCAAGTGACACTCATATATGTGCAATAAATAGTTTTCAATCAAGAAGTCATTATAGTATTTCTATTTCAAGGAAATATCCCAGGCCAGTCCAACTCAAATCCATAGGTCCAACACTAGCCCATAAGTTCCTTTCCAACTTACACAGTTACATGCAATGATGCAGAATGCAGGGATGTCAAAGGCCAGTGATTGCAATGTCGTGTGGACCCAAGGTCGATGGAAGCATGGCAAGACTCCGGCAGCTCTCAACGTGGGCAGGAAGCAGTCAGGTGAATGCA
The DNA here is from genome assembly GCF_050624435.1 of Tenrec ecaudatus. NCBI lineage: Eukaryota > Metazoa > Chordata > Mammalia > Afrosoricida > Tenrecidae > Tenrec > Tenrec ecaudatus. Next base: position 367,052 of record NW_027459016.1, read on the forward strand.
AAAAGAAGGGGAGGTTCCCAGGGCCCTCCTTATGAGAAGGCCATGGCCACAAAAAGGCACCATCAGGCTATGGTGTGATTGACAGATTGGATACCAACCTTACACTTTTACATATCTTCAAACTGACATAAAATTATATAACTATCATACTATGGCATTTTCAATCACTTCATATGTACTTGAAAATGGACAATAATTATGAAAGATAAAATAAAAGTTGATGCCTTTGAATTATGATGCTGGTGAAGAATATTGAATATTCCATGGACTTTCAGAAGAAGGAACAAATCTTTCTTGGCGGAAGTAGAGCCAGAATGCTTCCTAGACGTGAGAATGGCAAGACTTCATACCACATACTTTGGACATGTTAACAGCTGAGCATAGTCCCTAGAGAAGGATATCATACTTGGTAAAGTGGAGTGGTGAAAAAAAGAAGAAGGTCCTCAATGGGATGAATTGGCATACTGGCTGCAAAAACGGTCTCCAACATTCACTGTGAGGAAACAGGATGTGGGTGCTATGAGTTAGAGCCAAATTAACAGTGTCTAACAATGACAACTCCCCTCCCGCGCCCCATCTGTCAATTTGCTGCACTGTGGTAGCTTGTGCTTTGCTGTGATGCTGGGAGTTAGTCCACTAGTACTTCAAATACCAGGCAGGATCACCCACGGTGAACAGATTTCAACACAGCTTCCAGACTAAGAACTCACAGGACGACAAAACAATCAGTCCACTTCTGAGGGATTCACCATTGAAAACTTTATGCATAGCAGTAAAATATTGTCTGATATAATGCCAGAAAATGAGCCCCTCAGATTGCAAAACAATCAAAATATCACCGAGAAAGAGAGCTTCCTCAAAGTAGAGTCCACCTTAATGATAACTCAAAACCTCACAACAGGAGCTGTAGATAACATCATAATAAATGGAGAAAATATTGAAGTTATCAAGGATTTCGTGTTGCTTAGATTCACAACTAATGCTCATGGAAACAACAATCAAGAAACCAAATACCATATTGCATTAGGCAAATCTACTGCACATAACCACTTTAAAGTACGGAAGATCAAGAATTTCACTTAGGATTAAGTTGCGCCTGGCCCAAGGCATGACATTTTCCGCCACACCTTATGCATGTGAAATTTGAACATTGAATGAGAACGACTGAAGGAGAACTGGTGCATTTGAATTAAGGTACTGACAAAAAAATACTGAAAGTACCATGGGTGGAGAGAAGAACAAACAAATCTGTCTGAGAAGAAGTGCAGCTAAATGTTCCTTAGCAGATAGGATGGCGAGACTTCATCTCATGTACTTTGCAGATGTTATTAGGACAGACCAGTCCCTGGAGGACATCATACACATTACAGTGGAGGGGTTGCAAAAAGAGGAAGACACCCGATCAAATGGATCGAGACAATTCCTACAACAATGGACTCAAACATAACAAAATTTTTGAGTATGGGGCAGGACCAGGCAATGTTTCATTCTGTTGTGTAGGCATTATTATGAGACAGAACTGACTTGAAGGCATCTAGCAACAAAGTGTACTAAAGCTTCTTCTGGCACCTTCATTTGCTAATAGATTATCATTCAAAATGAGAAAAAATCGTTGCAACCATTCATTAATAATCAGAACATGAAACGTGCAAAATAAGAATCTAGGAAAATTGGAAATCATAAAAAACGGAATCTGACCTATAAAGATCAATATCCTAGGCATTGGTGAGTTGAAATAGTCCCTTTGAATCTTAAAATGATAAGAATGACTACGCTGACAATGACAAATTCAAAAGAATGTCTCTTTCATCCTCAAAAAGAGCATTTCTAGATCTATCTTGAAGTGCAATGCTGCCTGTGACAGAATAATATCTATCTTCATACACAAGGAAGGCCGGTTAATAGAACCATTATTCAAATTTTCTCACAATCCACTAAAGCCAATGAAGAATTGTACCAACTTCTTCGGTCTGAAATTGATCACACATGTACTGAAAATGCATTAATAATTACTGACAATTGGAATGCACACATGGAAACAAAAAGGAAGGAAGAGTAATTAGAAACTATGGCTTGTGGGATCGAAAAGAAGCTGAAGACTGCATGAAAGAATTCTGCAAGAGCAATAACTTCCTCATTGCAAACACCTTTATTCAACAACAGGAGCGGCATATATACATGTGGAATACACAGGAATGGAATTGATTAAACCTGTGGGAAGACATGATAGAGAAGCTCAATATCATTGAGACAAAACAAGACCGGGGGCCAACTATGTAACAGACTATCAATTACTAATATGCAAGTTCAAGTCAAACCTGAAGAAAATTAAAGTAAGAACGCAAAAGAGCCCAAATACAGCCTATATTATATCTGTGGTCGGCTGGGGTTTCTAGAGAAACAAACCAGTGATACTGATACATGTAGAAGAAGGAAATTTATATCAATAAAGAATTTTACATTAAGAAGTCCACACAACAAGAAACCCCAGTCCAACTCCAGCCCATAAATCAGATGCAAACTAGAGGCCCTTCCAGACTCATGAAGCTCTTGGAGGAATAGCCCAAGAAACAGGAAAACCACAGGTTGGTGGAGGCAGAGTTGGGAGAATCCAAAGTCAACAGGCATTTGGCAGGCCACAGACAGCTCTTAAGGTCAGCAGGTCTCATGGTGATTGCCATCCCAAGAAGCCAGATGTAGGGTCCAGGGTCTTTTCATCAGGAAGAAAAAGAGTGAGCCCATTCTCCACAGTCTACTTATAGCTATGAAATAGGTCACACCCCCAAAGAGACTGTGACCTGCACCTTCTGAAGATCCTGGTCTAGCTAAATTGACACCAAACCTTACTATCACAATATCTCACCTGAATTTAGAGCCTATCTCAAGAATGGTTCGGACATATTGAACATTAATGATCAGCTACCAGAAGACTTGTGAAATAGCATCAAGGTCATCAACCTTTTTTTTTTGTCATGTCACCTGTGGCTATTTATTTATTTATCATAAATCATTTTATTGGGGGCTCCTCAAAAAGATCATTAATAATACAGGAAAGAAAGAAAATACTACAGTGCATATCAGAGGAGACTGTGAAACTTGCTCTTGAACCTAAAGCAGCTAAAGCAAATGGAAGAAATGATGAAATAAAAGAGTTGAACAGAAAAATTTGAAAGGCCAGCTTGAGAAGATAAAGTAAAGAATTATATTGTAAAGTGTAAAGACCTGGAATTAGGAAAGCAAAAGGAATGAGTACAGTCAGCATATCATAAATTGAAAGAACAGAAGAAAAAATCCAAGCCTTGGATTAAAATGTTCAAGGATTATTTATCAAACTATTGAATGATGCAGGGAGAATCCAAAGAATATGGAAGGAGTGTACAGAGTTTCTTTTCCCAAGAATTAGTTGAGGTTCTACTAGTTCAAAAGGCCAAGAGGAAGTTGAAGCTGCCATGTAAGCATTAGTGAAAAGCAAGGAAGGGATAGGAATGGAAATATTTCAACACGCTCATGCAGTGATACTCCATGTCAAGAAATTTGGAAGATAGCTATCTGGCCAACCAATTGGAAGTGATTAATATTTCTGTCCATTCTAAAGAAATATGATGCAACAAAATCTGGAAATTAATTAAAAATAACATTAATATGACATGCAAGTACAATTTTATTGACGATACCTTTAAAAGTAGTTATAGCAATATGTCAACAGGAAGCTGCCAGAAATCCAGGCTGTATTAAAAGAGGGCATGAGGCAAGGTATATCAATGCTGGTTTCAGATGGACCTTGGCTGAAAACAGAGGATACAAGGAAAATGCTTACTTATGTACTATTGACTATGCAGAGGATTTTACTGTGTATCATAACAAACTTTGGGTAGCATATGAATACATATGAGAACAATTGGAATTCCCGTACATTTAATTGTGCTCCTGTGGTACCTGTACATAAACCAACAGGAAGTGGTTCGAATAGAACAAGGGGATAGTGCGTGGTTTAAAATCAGGAGAGTGTGTGTTGTGGTTATATCCTTTCACCATATGTGTTAGACAGGGTTCTCTAGAGAAACAAAACCAGGACATTTATGATTTGATAGAGAGATAGAACACGAAGGAATATAACAGCTAATTAGTCCACATAGCAGTACAGAGGACTCAGTTTAACTCACTTCCATGCAACAGTAAATATGGCAGTACAGCCAGGCAGCAAACTGCAGAACTAGGTAAGGCAGCCACACACTGGTCTGATCACCAGAGAGCAACTGAGAGATAGGTGTGGCTTGCTGAGCCATTTATCTCTTTGCCCACGAATCAAACTGTGAACTTATTAATCCCACATGTTCTTATTGGCCAGGTTGGCACTATAAACTTACCTATCTATCACACTGTACTTATTCAAATAATCTGAGAAGCTGCTCTGTATGAAGAAGTTGAGGCATCTGGATTGGAGGAAGAATCATTAACAATCTGTGTTATGCAGATGACCCAATCGTGCTGGCAGAAAGTCAATAGGCCTTGAAGTACTTACTGATAAAGCTCATATAGTACACCTTCAGTATAAATTAGTCTTCAACAGAAAGAATACAAATGTCTTCTCAACTTGACAAATATAAACCCACAACATCATTACAAATAGAGAAATGTAGCTAAACTCTATTTTACTTGGACCCACAATCAATACTCACAGAAGCAGCAGTCAATAAATCAACGTATTTCATTGGAAAAATATGTTGTAAAAGACCTCTTTAAAATGTGAAAGAGCAAATGTTTTACTCTGGGGATTAGCAAGTTATGCCTGCTTTTAGCCTTGATATTTTTAATCACCTTAGATGCATGTGAAAGGAGTCTTAATTTCAGTGTCTGGTATGGGTTGAATGACTAACAGCAAGGTTGGTGGTTCAACCCACTTGCTGCTCCACAGAAGAAAGAGGAAGCTATTTGACCCTGTAAAGATTTACAGCCTTGAAAACCCTATATGGTCACTATGAATAAGAATAGACTTGATGGTAATGTGTGACATATGCATGTGAAAGATGGACCATAAATAAGGAAGACTGAAGAAAATATGATGCCTTTAAAATATGATGTTGCAAATAATATTGAATATACCATGAATGCCCAGCAGAACAAAGAGGTCTGTCCCGGAAGAAGTACAGCCAGAATGCATTTTAGAAGTGAGGATGGTAAAACTCCATTTCATATACATTGAACATTGTATCAGGAGAAATTAGTCCCTAGAAAAGGACAAAATACTTGGTAGAGCATCATCAAAAAACAGGTAAACCCTGAATGAGATGGATCAACACAGTGGCTGTAACAATAGGCTAAAATATGACCATTGTGAGGATGTCACAGGACTAGAAAGGCTTTTATTCTATTGTGCATAGGGTCACTATAAGTGGCAGTGCGTGAGTTTTTGTTGATTAACAACACTGGGATATGAGCAATGTCCCCATGGCATATGCTAAACTGTCACCATGCTGGACACAGTTGATCTTTGTGGCTTTAGAGGGTAATTATTTAGAGGGTTATGATAACACTGAATTTTTTTCTGTGTATTCAAACTATTCCATCCTAAGGTTCCACAGATCTATCCAAACCAAGCTCACTGCCATTGAATCAATGCTAACTCATATCGACCCTACAGCACATGGGTAAAATTGTACCTGTGAGGTTCTGAGACTGTACCTCTTTACAGAGTAGAGTCCCATCTTTCTCCCGAAGAGCAGCCGGTGATTTCAAAATACCGACCGTGCAATTAGCAGCCCAATGTGTAACCAAGAACTATTCAGGGAAGCTAGAGGGAGAGCATGAAAAGAAATGAGTAGTTGAGGTGGTTGGATGCACATCCATCCCTTTGTTCTACTCTCTATGACTTTTTCTGAGTTCATTCAAAATGTAAATTAAGACACAAAATAGAATTCTACCCAACCCTGCTATATGCCTAAACAGTATCCATTTTTCTCATTCTTACTACTAATAGAAGCTCAATTTTGTTTAAGGTGATAATGTACCTACTTAAATCGCTAACTCCTAGGCTCCCTTGCAGCTATGCATAAGCATTTGACCCAGTTTGGGCCAAATATGTGTAGGTGAAAGATACTGAGTAGGACTCCAAAGAAAGTTTTTGTTGTTGTTTAAGGCAAAACACTTGTCTGGCATAACCCATTTCATTTTTGTCCTTGGCTCTTCTGCTGTCATGCTCCCTAGTCAGAATATTGAAAGATGGGAGAGTCACATAGGTTACATGAGTTTGGCAGACCAAAAAGCATGCATTCTCTTATATCCAAGATGAGTCCCTGAGCAAATACGCCAGACCTAGGCTACCTATTTCAAGACTTACTATTGTATAAGACAAACCCCTGTGTGGTGCAAAGGGTTAACACAATTCACTGCTAAGCCAAAGATGCCTTGGAAGAAAAACCTGGCAATCTACATTTAAAAATTCAGCCCTTGAAAACCTCATGGGGCACAGTTCTACCCTGAATCATATGGGGTAACTGTAAATCAGAATCAATTCAGTGGCAACTGGTTTGGTATTTTTGGTGTTAATATAAGAAAAATGAAGCTTTTGTGATTAGACCACTAGAGTTGGTTTGTTTTTTCCCATGTAGCCAGATGCAATTTGGACTGATAGAGAAATAATTAAAAGAATGTAGAGTTAAGTAAGCGTAATGATTATGGAACTAATCATTTAGCAATGGGCTGCTAACCACAAGGTCAGTAGTTCAAATGCACTAGTCACTCAGGGGGAGAAAAGTGAAGCTCTCTGCTTCTGTAAAGATTTACAGTCTTGGAAGCCCTATATGGGGTTGCTATAAGTTGTAATCAACTTGATAGCATTGTATTTGTTTGAGTTTGGTGACTAGTATGTAAGCTTTGAGGAGGTAGTAATAGATACTTTGAATACTATTCTTAGCACTATAGGTATTATGTCTTTTGCAAATGGGTAAACGAACAAAAGCGATATTCATTTTGTGTTTTCTGTAGTTTGCCTTATTCTTCCAAGAAGATTCCTCAAGTGTTAATACCCAGTCTTCTCTGGCATACTTGAATAAAAGAATAACTGATAGACACAGACTTGAACCCTGGCATGTGTGATCTTGGGTATGTCACTGTTTTTCAATCCATTTCTCATCTGTGAACTGGGGATTACACACGTAGCCCACAGGGTTGTTTTGGAGATTCAGAGTAATGTGTGTGTCTTGGATTGAGTGCCCTTGCATGCCGAGATTATTCCTCAGGCCTGGGTGCAGGGAGTCTATTTGAAATCTGATGGCAGGGAGTGGGAATAGGAAAGCAGACGCAAGACTGAGTTAGGGGGAGAAGCAATCACAATGGGAACGGGGTGTTGAGGCTTTTAATGTAGGATACAGGGGCTTGATTCCCCCAGGACTTCTGAGCAACATGGGTTCTGTCCTAGAATTGTCTACCAGAAACAGGAGGCTGGGCTCTTCTTCGCCTGTAGTGGTGTTGAGCATTCCTCCTAGTAAGGTGACCTCTCCTACCTTCCTGGGTTTGGCTTTCCATGCCTTTGAAAAGGCTTCGAAGCAGAAGGACATGGAGAGCTGCGTGCTGCACAGTTGTGATAAGACACCATTTCAGCAGGAGCCTGCACTTACATAGAGCTGTTCGCCACTGCTATGATGGATATCAGGAGGAGCCCTGGAAGTGCAGTGGTTACAAGTTGGTTTGCTAACTTCAAGGTCAGCAGTTCAAAACTACTAGCTCCAAGGAAGAAAGATGGGGTTTTCTACTCCAATAAAGAGTTGTAGTGTTTGAAACTCGCAGGGGGCAATTGTACACTGCCCCACAGGATCGCTATGAGTCGGTATTGACTGGAAGGCAGTGAGATGGTGTCAGAGATGGGTCAAAGGAATGTGGCATGGCAACCCTAAGAATCTGCTACAGAATCATAAAGTGCCTGGGATAGATGAGTTTATTGTGCTTGACCTTTTAAAACCATCAAACGGGCAACAGTTAGAAAGACAAACATACCAAGTGTCATTGGAGATCCGGGGAAAGCAGAGAAACACTGCTAATGATGCAGGTTTGCTGCACATCAATCTGGCAGAGCTTAGTGAAAGCCCATTGAATGTACCCTAGGACCTAGTGAGCCCCTCCTGGGCGTACAACCAAAGAAGCGCAGTCACTGAGTTGACTTTCATTCCTCGTGACCCTATCAAACAAAGCTGAATGGTCCCATGATGTTTTCAAGGCTTCAACTGGGAAGTAGACAGCCATGCCTTTATCCCACAGTGTGTGGAAGACGGCTTCAAACTACTGACCTTTGGGTTAGCAGCCAAGCACTTAATATCTCCCCCATCAAAGCTCTCTCCTGGATGTATAAAAACAAACAAAACCCCAGTTGATTCTTCCTCATTAGCAACCCTACAAGGCACAGTAGAATTGCTGCTTTAGGTTTACAAAACTAAATTCTTATGACAGCAGACAGCCTCTCTTTGCTCCATGGAATAGCTGGTGGGTTGGAACTGCTCACCTTGGGGTTAGCAGCCCAACGCATAATTCCTGGGTATATAGGCCAAGCTATTTATCCAATTCAAAGGGCCCTTCGGACATTTTTACAAGAATGGTCACCACGCTGATGCCTGCAGTAGAGAAGAGTTGGAGCCGAATTGGATGCCAATCAACAGACAACTGAAGAAGGAAACAAAAGAAAGATGATGATTGCTCATGACCAAGTGGCACGCAGCAGCACATGCAATTGATATGCAGCATGGCAATAACTCTTAATGACATTGCAAGGAGTTGAAAAGGTCAGAAACTGAATGAGATTTATATTGCAGTACCATTCATGGAAGCTGAAAGCCCATTCACCAAGCAGCATGGTCTAGTGCACATGGCTGTATGCCTATAAGGACACACACACACCAAGAACCCACCATGGGGTATTAGTCTGAAGAGGGGAATGGAAGTGATGTGAATGTGGAAAAGGAGGGACAAAACACAAGCAGGGCCTGACATTGATTAGGGTTCACGGTGTGCTATAAAGTAGGCATGATTAATCACTTCCCTGTACCAGAAGGCTGAGCTAGATTTTTAAAGCAAATCGAGTGCCTGGAACACAATGGTTGTTAGCTGCTGTTGAGTCAGCCTCCAGTCCAACTCACTGTGACAACCAGCTCCCAGTGACTCCATGGGCAATATTCTCCCTGGTCCTGCACCATCTCTTTGGTTGTGCATCAGATTGTGATTCACAGGGGTTTTCGTTAACTGGTTTTCAGAAGTAGAATACCAGGCTCTTCTTCATCTCTCATCTTAGTCTGGACACATCACAGAAACAGGTTCAGTCTCATAGCCGCACCCAACCAAGCTTCCCCATTTCAGTATCATAGCAACACAGAAATCAGTTCAGTACCACAGCAATAACCAAGCATCCCCCTGACAAATGAGTGTTGGATGCACATGAGTTGCATTGTCTTGGACTCAACCCCAGATCTCCCACATGGAAAAGGAGAATTCTACAACGGAACCACCAATTTACCCTCAGAATATAATAAGTATCCAGTAAATGGTTATTAAGAATGTGGCTGCCAGGAAAATCCAGCAATTTCCTGCCAATGCTTAACACTAATATCTTCCCCCACACACTAGAAGGCTGCAGAGGAATGACTTTCTCCATGCCAGCCCTGGTATCTAGACAAGGGACCCTAACACCGAACCACTGAGCCCCAGCAAGCTGGGGAGCAATGTCAAATTGGATGAGGGACAATCCTGGTTGAGTTAGTTCCCCTAAGCTCATAGGGCAGTTTAGCATGTCCACAGCTGTGTTCAGAATAGCCATGCGATTACCACCGAGAGAAATTCTACATGCTTTCACACCCCATGCTACTCGTTGCAGCCATCGTTGAGTACAGTTCATGCTCATCACTATCTAGAACACACGGTGACGCTGTGGGTGAGCCATTGGGCAGGTAACCTCAAGGTTGGCAGTTCAAAGGCACCAGTTGTTCTCTGAGAGGAAGGTGAGATGATCTGCTCCTGTCAAGATTTAGCCTGAGGAATTTTATATAGGGTCACAGTGAGTCAGGATCAACTCAATGGTGTGGGTTTGGTTTAGTAGACCCGCCATCAGATCATATTTAATGTATTTATTAACATGTATATTTGCCACAAATCCAATGTCTTTTATTTTTATCACTGCATTTCAATACAATTTGTGTCTTTGTGATTCTGTATTTCATTGGAGGTATTTGGAAATATTATTCTGGGGAGTGGGCAGGTGTTCCATAGCCTTTCCTAAATGCCAAAAGGATCCATGGGGTTGCAATGGTTAAGACCCTCTAATCGAGTTTATCAAAGAGCCCTGGAGGCACAATGGTTAAGTGCTCAGCTGCTATCCAAAAGGTTGAAGGTTTAAACCCACCAGTGTCTCTGTTCTTGGAAGAAAAACCAGGCAACTCATTCTTGTAAAGATTACAGCATAGAAAAGCCTAGAGCAGTGGTTCTCAAACTTCCTAATGCCACAACCCTTTCATACAGTTCCTCATATTGTGGTGACCTCCACAACCATAAAAATATTCTCATTGCTGCTTCATAACTGTAATTTTGTTACAGTCACCCTGTGCAAGGGTCCCACAGGTTGAGAACCATTGGTCTAGAGAGCTCGGCACTGATACATTGAGTCCCTATGATTTGGACTGGACTAGAAGGTTCCTAACAAAAACGCCAACAATCATTTTTTACCATGACCTTGTTAACTCAAAAAGATTAATAAGCAAATTCACAAATGAGGACATCCAGTTGCCCCTCCAAACTGGAGAAGCATGAGTTAAATGGTGACCCTGAACCCACGGTGTCCTCCAGCTGGTGCCATGATGCCTTTATTCCTTCTTCCTCTCAGTTCTTTGGAGAAGAATTGGAAAGGGAGGGAAAGAAAAAGAAAGAAATGAAAAGATAATTTTTCCAGCTTCTTCACATCACTGAATTGAACTTTACTTTTAATAAAAGTATTATGAAAAAAATGGTGCTTTCACTATTTTGCTTTTAGGTGATATTCAGAGACATGGTGCTGGTCATTATTTGAGCCGGGGAGGTTAGTGTGCAGATTTTCTGAATATGGTTGAGCCACATGCCCCCTTCCAGGCCTAGCATTTTCCCTGGGCTATGAGAAGTTATAGACAGTCTACCCTCTTCTTCCTCTGACTTCGCTGCAAACCATGGACACACTGGTTCTGACTTGACCTGGCTCCAGTACAGAAAAAAATATCCTCCTTGAATAATTGTAGTGCTTGCATTGGAAGGCACCCAGAAACAAATCTCTCTTCTGGTGGCATAATGGGTTATGTGTTGGGCTATTAACTGCAAGGTCAGCAGTTGGAATTCACCAGTCGCTCCTTTGGAGAAAGATGAGGCTTTCTTCTCCCATAAAGAGTTATAGCCTTAGATGAGTATAAAAACTCAAAATGCATTGGCAGAGATTCCACAGAGAATAAGCCTCCATTAAATCCCCTGGGACCATTCATCAGGGATGGGATTAAACCCTGCTCACCGTCAGTACATCAGAAAGTGTATTGTTGCAGATATGATTAGGTTAAAAATTAACATCTTATCATTTGTCTTTACCCTTAACACGTTTTTCATTTGTTCTTTTTTAAATTTTCTGCTTTCCTTTTTATTTAAAAAAAGTAACTAATGTCACTAAACAAGTAGAGAATTTGTTAAATGAAAATCTAATCGGTTATGTAAACTTTCACTGAAAACATCTGAAAACATAACACAATTTTATTTTTAGAAAGAGTTATAGCCTTGGAAACCCAGGAGGCCGCAGTATTTTCTCTCGATAGGATTGTTATGCACCCAATGGCAATGAGTGTTGTTGGATTTTGTTTCTTTATTGTTTTCTGTAGCTATGGAGGGGTATAGGGGTTATGTGTTGGGCTGCTAAACGCAATGTCTGAAATGGCAAATTTGAAATCCCCAGCCACTCCAAGGGAGAAAGATGAGGCTTTCTACTCCCCTAAAGAGTTCCAGTCTCAGAGCAGCCAGTCCACAAAGAGAACAACATGGCTGGCCCCACTATGAGACATGATGCCCCTCAGTGACCAAGGGTGATACAGGGGACAGCACTGGAGACACAGTGTGCGAATTGCACCTAACCTGATTCCACCACACCGAGGCAAAGTGTGGTAGAGTGCAGTAGAACAGCAAGGGAATGGAGTGGCAAGGTCCCCAGGGAATGCTGAAAGTGGACTTTGGGGCCAGGTTGTGGTGCCTCAACAGACTGGATTGGAAAACACTCCTAAGGTCCAACAAATGATCCTTGAACTAACTACAAGCTCTTCTTCCTTGATGTGTTTTGTTTTGTTCTTTGTCAGAGGTTTGTTTTTGTTGTCTGGTTGTATATTGTTGCTTTGTTTTCCTCTGTCTTGTTTTCATGCATGTTAGTGTCTCCACAGGTCTGTCTAAATAAGAGAGGCTGGATGAACTATCTGCAGGAAAAACAACAGGACCGACAGTTCCGGGGGCACTTGGGATAGGGGGAGGTGCGGGTGGGTAAGGAAGTGGTGTTAACAAACACAGGGACAAGGGAACAACATGGGACTCAAAATGGTAGTGAGGGGGAAGTGGCAGGCCTGGTAGGGAATGATCAAGGGTAAGGTTACGTAAAGAAGAGGTATAGCTGTAACCCGGGTGGGGACGGAGCATGGTAGTGGGACAGGAGGAAAGTCAAGGGAGATGGAGGAAAGAGCTAGGAGTCAAAGTGCATTTATAGAGGTCTAGACAAAGACATGTACATGCAAATATATATATATATATATATATATGGATGGGGAAATAGATCTATGTGTCTATATTTATAGGTTTAGTATTAAGGTGGCGGCAGGACCTTGGGCCTTAACTCAAGCACTCCCTCAATGCATGAATACTTTCTTTTATTAAATTGGCACTCTACAATGCTCATCCTCCAGTCACAACTGCTGAAGCCAAAGCTGGTGAACAAGTAAATGTGGTGAAGAAAGCTGATGGTGCCCGGCTATCAAAAGAGATAGTGTCTGGGATCTTAAAGACTTGAAGATAAACAAGCGGCCATGTAGCTCAGAAGCAACAAAGCCCACATGGAAGAGCACACAAGCCTGTGTGATCACGAGGTCCCGAATGGATCAGTTATCAGGCATCAAAGAACAAAAAAAATCACAGCATTGGCTGCACACCTCCATGATACGATTGCTGAAGACAAACTTGTGCATAAGCAAATGTGGCGAAGAAAGCTGATGGTGCCCGGCTATCAAAAGAGATAGTGTCTGGGGTCTTAAAGGCTTGAAGGTGAACAAGCGGCCATCTAGCTCAGAAGCAAAGATGCCCACATGGAAGAAGCACACCAGCCTGTGCGATCACAAGGTGCCAAAGGGACCGGGTATAAGGCATTATGCAAATATATATATATATATACTTATATATGGTATATATATGATATATATACACATAATAGTGAATGAAGGGGGAAGTGCAGAGTGGAGACCCAAAGCCCATTTGCTGGCCACTGGAGATCCCCTCACAGAGGGGTTTAGGAAAGGAGATGTGTCAGTCAGGGTGAGATGTAGTACCGATGAAAAACACAGCTTTTCCCTAGATCCTGGATGCTTCCTCCCCACAACTACCATGATCCGTATTCTACCTTGCAGGACTGGATAGGGCAGAGGTTGTACACTGGTACATATAGGAGCTGGAGGCATAGGGAATCCAGGGTGGATGATACCTTCAGGACCAGGAGTGTGAGGGGCAATACTGGGAGAGTAGAGTGTGAGTGGGTTGGAAACGGGGAATAGATTACAAGGATCCACATGTAACCTCCTCCCTGGAAGACAGACGTCAGAGAAGGGGAGGAGGGAGACTCCGTATAGGGCAAGATATGACAAAATAACAACTGTGGAATATCAAGGGCTCATGAGGGAGTGGGGAGCGGAAGGGAGGGCAAAAAAAAGAGGACCTGATGCAAAGGGCTTACGTGGAGAGCAAATGCTTTGAGAGTGATTAGGGCAAAGAATGTACGGATATGCTTTATAAAATTGATGTATGTATATGTATGGATTGTAATAAGAGTTGTATGAGCCCCTAATAAAATGTTAAAAAAAAAAAGAGTTCCAGTCTCAGAAACTCACAGGTGCAGTTCTACCCTATCCTATAGATTTGCCATGAGTCGGCGTCGGCATCAACTGGATGGCAGGAAGGACACATAATGATTCAGACCTGGGCTTAGTTTGGGTTCTCACTGAAGCAGACCCTGGTCAAAGACTTAAAGGCAATGAGCTTATTTAGGAAACTCTGAGCATGCAGGTAATGATGTGGCTTTGTGAGCCAGTGGAGGGAAGGCCACCGATAACAAATAGATTGTGAATCCAATTACAAACCTGGGAACCTGCTGCTTAATCACTTAGGAAGTCTCCAGGGGTAGGTGTAGCACAAGCCTCTCAGAGTTTTGCCATCCAAGGAGTGAGGGGCCTGGTCAGGGCTGTTCCCAGGGGCATATGTTCCTCAGCACATTCAGCCAGCACCAGCAAAGGGACCTTCAGAGCTGGCCCTTGGTGACTGAGACGAGTACACGGAATCAGGAATTTGGGAGTGAAGAGAAGGAGCACCGGGAGTGTCTGCTACAGATTGGAGACTGGAAGGTCAACTAGGTGCTCCTCAAGGGGACAGGCGCTCCCCTCTCTGGATCTCACTTTTAACATTGATACACAAAGGTCGATTATGTGAGGGTCACAGACTGGGGACTCCCATGGCCAAATGAGGACCTGTGTGGACTCTGGTTGGCCTGCTTATTCACTGCCATTTAGAAGATTCCAACTCACAGTGACCTTGTAAGACCGAGCAGAACTGCCCCTGTGGGTTTCCGAGGCTGAAATTCTATATGGACTAGAAGGTCTCATCTCTGCATAGCCCCCCACCCCAGCTCCCCCAGTGTGACTGGTGGTTTCAAACTACTGACCTTCTAGTTAGCTGCCCAACACATAACCCACTGTGCCATCAGGGCTCTTTGGCCTACTTTTCTTCTATCCAATGTTATTGAATCGCCTTTGAAAAAATCAGGAGGTTTTTCAGAAAACAGGAATTTTGACTTTCTCTAGAAAAATCGATCTGGCATCACTGGAACCTAAACTAGAGGATCCACAATTCCACGTGGCTCTGGGAAACTCAACATTTCTTCCTCCTGCTCAAAGTAAAATGGTTTAAGGGGACCTTTCACAGCTGGTGGGCTGGTCTCCTTTCTAGAAAGTTGCCTCTGTAAAGAAAATGCATCTTTCTTCCCTTTTAGCTAGTTGGGGGTGGTGAGGGTAGCAGGAGCCATTGGGTTAAGAAAAAACAGTCCAGGTAGCTTTAGTCTGCCCTGTCAGGGCTTTAGAGTCCAAGCCTTTTTTGCTCCAGCTGACTGGCCTGCTGTTTCCAATGCAGCCCCACCATCTGTTCCCAGATGCAGGGAGGGAGCCCACTTTCCTTCATCACACCTGCCCCAAACTCAGGGCCAGAACTACTGTCTAAACACAGAACAACTTTTGTCTGTGGCCAAATGTGGGACCCCAAATTTCTTCCCTCTTTCCTGATACTCCTTCAGTGACTTGATGACCTGGGCCAGGCTGAGATGAATTAGCTTGCTCCTCACAGCTGGCTGCTGGGTTCCAGTCAACTCCCAGAGGCCACTGGCTGTGCCCATCAGTAGAAGTGGGAGTTGAGAACCCTCAGCTCTTGGCTGAGCAGCTCTGTCAGTCTGTAGCTGTTGACTGTAGCTGCTTCTGACAGCCAGTCTAGCTGGTGCTTTAAGTCATTTCAGTCGCTCCACCTCAGCTATGATTAGTCTAGTCTCTGTAGCCTCAGAGGGAGGGGAAAACAAAACACCTCAATGACTTTGAATCAGAGTGGGTTATCCTCTCTTAAAAGGCAGAAAGTCTGAATTGGAGGATATTTGGGGGGGTCTCTTTTATGCATTTCACATTTATGAAATAAGAACTAACAGTATTTGTTCCAGTAAGTGGATCAGAACCACCTAAGGGCCCACTCCTCCCACCAGGCCACGCCTCACTAAGAATAGAGGTCCATCACTTGTCTGGCATTTTGTGGTACTGTGGTGACTTTTGTTTTGTGAGATACTGGGAACTATGTGATTGGCATTTCATATACCAGCAGGGTCACACAAAGAGCTTCCAGACAAAGAACAGACAATGAAGAAGGAATTGGCTGCCTGCATGGGAAGAATGAGCCATTGAAAACCCTATGGATAGCAGCAACACTGTCAGTTACTAGACCCCCCATGAACAACAGAAGAACATTGTCAGAACGTGTGCCAGAAGATGAGCTCTTCAACTTGGAAAGTACTCAAAATACGCCTGAGGAAGAGGAAGAGCTGACTTTTCATAGACAAGTTGACCATAAAGATGCAAATCGAGTATAGCCATCAGGACCTTCATTTGCTGATGGGGCACAACTCAAAATGAGGAGAAACAGTTCAAATCGTCATTAATAATTGAAACTTGGGATGTATGAAATATGAATCTAGGGACATTGGAAGTCATTAAAAATGAAATGGAATACATAAAGATTGATATTGTAAGCATTAGTTAGCTGAAATGGACTGATATTGACCATTTTGAAACAGAAAATCTTATGGTTTACTCTGCTGGAAATGACACAATCAAGAGAAACAACATTGCATTCATCATCAAAAAGACATTGTAAGATCTATTTTAATGTACAATGCTATCTTTGATAGGATGCTATCTATGCCCTTTCAAGGAGAACCAATCAATACAATTATTGTTCAAATTTATGCACCAACCACCCAAAGCTGGTGATGCAGAAATTGAATAATTCTACCACCATATTCAGTCCCAAATTTGTCAGACTTGCTATCAAATTGCTATTGGAATGCAAAAGTTGAAAACAAAGAGGAAGGATCAGTAGTTGAAAAATATGGTCTTGGTGATAGAAACCAAGCTGGAGATCGCATGACAGAGTTTGCAAGACCAATAAATTGCTGATAGCATATACTATATTTTCCAACTTCTGTTCTTTCCTCTTTGGTTCCAACATTTGCACTCCAATCACCAATAATTACCAATTTATCTTGATTGTATGTTAGAATTTTGCATGATTAATGATTTCTTCAAACATTTGATCAACAACAAAAAAGGTGACCATAAATGTGGACTTCTCCAGATGGAATACACGGAAATCAAATTGACTACACCTGTGGGAAGAGACAATAAAAGAAGCTCAATATCAGCAACTGAAAAGAGTCCAGGGGCTGATTGTGGAACCCATCAGCAATTGTTCATATGTGAGCTCAAGGTGAAGTTCAAGAAAATGCAAACAAGTACACGAGAGTCAATATACAACCTTGATAATAACCAACCAAATTTTGAGAACATCTCTGAATAAAGCACAGTGTAATTATAAAAAAAAGGAAATAAAGAAAAGATACAAGTGCTTATCAGAAGAGACTCTGAAACTTACTCTTAATCAGAGAGTAGCTAAGGCAAATGGAAGAAATGATGAAGTAAAGAGCTAAATATAAAATTTCAAAGGAAAACTCGATAATACAAAGTAAAATATTATCACAAAATGTGCAAAGGCCTAGAGTTAGAAAACCAAAACAGAACATATTCAGCATATCTTAAACTGAAAGAACTGAAGAAAAATGTCAAGTCTTGACATGCAATATTAAAAAATTCTATGGGCAAAATATTGAATGATGAAGGAAACATCTGAGGAAGATGGAAACAATATGGAGTCACTGTATCAAAAAGAATAGACCAACATTCAACCATTTCAGGAGGTAACATATGAGCAAGAACCAATGGTCAGAAAAGAAGAAATTCAAGATGCATGGAAAGCACTAGCCCAAAACAAGATGCCAGGAATTGCTGGAATATCTAGTGAAATGTTTCCACAAGCTGATAAAGCACTGGCAGCACTCACTCATCTATGTCAGGAAATTTGGAATGCAGCTACTTGGCTAACGGACTGGAAGAGATCCATATGTGTATACATACCAAAGAAGGGAGACCAACAGAATGGTCAAATTATGGAACACTATCATTGGCATCACATGTGAGTCAAATTGTACTGAAGCTAATACAACAACAGTTGCATTAATTCATCGACAGAAAGTTACCATATTCAGCATTCAAGAGCCACAGTGGCACAGTGGTTACAGGTTGGATTGCAAACCCCAAGGTCAGCAGTTCAAAACCACCAGTCACTCCATGGGAGAAAGGCAAGGTTTTCTACTCCCGTAATGAGTTACAGTCTCAGAAACTCACAGAGGCAGTTAGTTCTACCCTATACTATAGGGTCAGGATGAGTTGTCATCAACTATAAGGCAGTGTGTTTGGTTTCCCACAGATTTAAGCCAGATTCAGAAGAGGATGTGGAACAAAGCATATCAGATATCAGATGGATCTTGCCTGAAAGCAGTGAATACCCTAAAGATGTTTACTTATGTTTTATTAACACCCAAGCTATCTGACTGTGTGGATCATAAGAAAACATGGAGAGTTTTGAGAAGAGAATTCCAGAACACTTTGTCTTGCTCATGTGAAACTTGTACATGAATTAAGAAGCAGTAGCACAAATAGAACAAGGGTAGATTGCATGGTTTAAGAATCAAGAAAGGTGTGCATCCAGGTTGCACCCACTTATTATACTTTTTCAATCTGTATGGTGAGCAAATAATCAGAGAAGCCAAATTATATGAAGAAGAACAAAGAATCAGATATGGAGGAAATATTATTAACAACCTGCTATATGCAGACGACACAGTTTGGCTTGCTGACAAGGATGGGGGACTTGAAGCACTTGCTGGTGAAGATCAAGGATTGCGGCCTTCAATGTGGGATACAACTCAACACAAAGAAAACCAAAATCCTCACAACTGAACCAATAGATAACATGATGATAAATCAAGAAAAATTTGAAGTTGTCAAGGATTTTGTCTTGTCTGGATCCACAAGCAATGCTCCTGGAAGCAGCAGTCAAGAGATGAAAAGATACATTGCACTGGGTAGATCTGCTGCATAAGAGCTCTTTAGAATGTTGAAAAGTTAGGATGTTACTTTAAGCAGGAAGTACACCTGATCCAAACCATGGTATTTTCATTTGCTTCATCTGCATGTGAAAAGCTTGCCATTGAGTGAAGAAGACCCAGGTAAACTGTATGAATTTGAACCATGGTACTGGCAAAGAATATTGACAGTACCATGGACTGCCAAATGAACAAACAAAATCTGTCTTGGAAGTACGGCCAGAATTCCCATTAGAAGTAAGGATGGTGAGACTTTGGACATGTTGTCAGTGGAGACCAGTCCCTGGAGAGGCATCATGCTTAGAAAAATGGAAGGGCTGTGAAAAAAGGTTGAAGGCCCTTGAAGAGCTGGATTGACACAGTGACCACAACAAGAGGACTGAGGATAGGAACACTTGGGTGGATGGAGGAGGAGCTGTTATTGTTACATTCTGCTGTGAATAGGTTTGCCATGGACCAGAACCAACTGGATGGCAAACTAACAACAACAACAACAACAGAGAGAGACATTAAAAAGCCAAACTCACTGCCATTGAGTTGACCTTGATTCAGAGCAACCCTGGAGGACAGGGTAGAACTGGCACCCCGTGAGTTTCCCGAGAGTGTAACTTTTCACAGGAGGGGAAAGCCCCTTTAACCTACTACTTAGCAGCCCAGCCCAACACCAGGGCTCCACAAGGATAGAGAGAAGCACTGTTAGGGCTGGATAGGGCAGAGGCTGTACACTGGTACATATGAGGGCTGGAGGTACAGGGAATCCTTGGTGGACGATACCTTCAGGACCAAGGGTGTGAGGGGCGATGCTGGGAGAGTGGAGGGTGAGTGGGTTGGAAAGGGGGAACTGATTACAGGATCCACATGTGACCTCTTCCCTGGGAGAGGGACAGCAGAGAACCGGGGAAGGGAGACTCCGGATAGGGCAAGATATGACAAAATAACGATGTATAAATTACCAAGGGCACATGAGGGAGGGGGGGAAGGAGAGGGAGGGGAAAAAAAGAGGACCTGATGCAAAGGGCTTAAGTGGAGAGCAAATGCTTTGAGAATGATTGGGGTAGGGAATGTATGGATGTGCTTTATACAATTGATGTATGAATATGTATGGATTGTGATAAGAGTTGTATGAGTCCCTAATAAAATGTAAAAAAGGAAAAGATGAGAAAAAATGATTAGGGCAAAGACTGTACAGATGTGCTTTATACAATTGATGTATGTATATGTATTAACTGTGATAAGAGTTGTATGAGCCCCTAATAAATTGTTTAAAAAAATGATCCTTAATTTTTCTGAATCCTTGCCAGGGCTGCAAGTTGCCTTAATAAACACGTGCAAAAAAAGTACCTCTGGCAACAGACCGCTCAGGTTCAAATCCAGGCTCTCTAACTTATTGACTATGTGACCTTGGGCAAACCTGGCCCTCTCTGTGCTTCCAAAGACTCACTTTCCAAAAGGGAAGTCATAAGCCAACTTTTCTTATTCCTCACTGGGTTGCTTTGAAGATGAAATGAGACATCTGTCTAAAAATGCTTCTGACCATCCCTTGGTTCTCAGAGCCCCACAAATGTTATGGATTATTTTTATAAGATTATGAATGATTTTTTCCAAGGGTAATGCAAAGATTAACATCAGTGCTACTTCTCTTTGACAAAATATAAATCCAAATTTCTAAATAGCAGGGTCTGAACGGATGCTTGTTAACAGCATCTTGCTTTTCTCCCATCACTTGTCACAGTAAATCTGATAAGAAATGCTGGGCTAGGGCCTGCAGCCAAGCCCCTCACTGGCAGCGTGCAGGACCTCAGGTTGTTGGCAGGCCAAGGGGCATCACAATGGCAAGAGGAGACTCCACAAAGGGCCCCTGCTTCCTCCCCCACGCCACCCTTCCCCACATTTAGGGAGAAACGTCAAAATAAAATTTTTGTCACCTGGTGAAATAATGAGCCCCCATTCCCGTTGCCTTGGTATCATCAGAGCGCAACAGCCATGTGGGATAATCGCTGTCTCCGTGTTAAGCTGCTCAGTTCAAACATTTTCACAGGCCCGGGCAAAATGAAACCCGTGCTTTCTACCTAGGTAGAGTTTGAGGCGATTCAGCCCATTTGCTTCTGCTGAAGAGGCTACCTCAGAAAAACAGGAAATAAAAACATAGAGGGTGCCATTGACATTAGGTTTCTTGTTTTCTTCCTTTCTTCCCTACCTTCCTTTCTTCTTCTTGCCCTTCTCTTTCTCTTTTCTTCCTTCCCTCCCTTTGCTCCCGTCTTCCTGCCTGCCTTCACCTTCCATCTTCCCTCCCACACTCCTCCATTTCTTCTTCGCTCCTCTCTCCCCACCTCCACCTTTCTCCTTTCCTTCCCTGCCTTTTCCCTTCAGCCTCCCAGTCTCCCTCCTACACTCTCTCCCTTTGCTCCTTCCTTTCCCCACCTTGTTTTGATCCAGTGATTTGTACTCCTTTCTTCCTCTCATCCCACCCCTCCCCATTGCTGGAGAAACATCAGTTCCTTGTGGCGCTGGTTTCTTGGCGCCAGACCCTGTTCTTTGGGTGTTCACAAGTCTGTGTCCTGTGTGTAAACATAAGACAGACATATGATCAGGGTTGGACAGAAGATGGGATTTGACAGGTGTTCTGCATCCCAAATCTCCAGGAGGCAAAGGTAAAGTCAGGCTCCTGCCTTTAAGGTTATGTCTCCCATTGTAACTGCATCCCACAGAGGCTCCTGCCTCCTGGCCACCTGAAGCCTGCTGCCTGCCTTCCTCTAGCTCCTGGGGAATTGGGGCAGCAGTGGCAAGAACAACAAAAATCCCCAGGAGTTGACAAGAAGGGAAGCTGCCTTGCTAGATTGACGGCCCCCTCACCCACCTGCATGTTGTTGAGATGCAGGTTCTCATTCCTGTGGCTGGGCAAGAAACACCCCCTCCCCAAACGCAGTGGCTTCAAACAAGGACCATCATCGTGTGGTTGCTGGGAGGCCACTGGGTCGTGCTTGGAGTCTACAATGAGTTGGCAGTCTCATGGGAGCTGGGGCACTCAGAGGGCTGGCAGCTGAAGCTGGCCGTTAGCTGGGTGCTTAGCTGGGTTGTTGGTTGGAGTGTCTCCACGTGGCCTTTCCAGGTGGCTCAGGGTTCTTTCAGCATAGTGTCCAGGTGCTGAGAAGTGTCCTGAGAGGTAGCACGTGGAGGCTGGACATTCTAAGGGTGAGCACTTAAGAAGAAGTCTTTGAAGGGATTTTTCAGAAGCTGTGAAGCACTTTGTGGGAGGGAAGGGGATTGCCCAAACTAGAAGTCACAGTGTCATCTTCTCCATAATCTATTGGTCACAGAGGTCATGAAACATCCCAATTTAAGGGCAAAGGGCATAGACTCTACCTTCCTATAGGTAGCCTTTCAAGGAATTTCGGGGTCACATACGAAGACTGGGAGACCCTGGGTGGCACAAATGGTTAAGGACTCAACGTATCAAGAGGTGGGCAGTTGTACCCCTCAGAAGAAATAACTAATGGCCTGCTTCTAGAAGCCCACAGGCTTGAGAATCCTGTGATGTGTAGTTTCTCCCTGGCACCCAGGGGGTCCTCGGGAGCCAGAACCAACATAACAGCAATGGGTTGGGTTTTTGTTGGTTTTGTTTGGGCTAATATTAAAACGACTAGTATGAAATTATATATGTATTGTGTTTATCTCTCAGGACTCTGATTATGCTGAAGTTGAATAAAACCGTCTGCCTCTTCTATGAACGCCAGCCGATGGAGGCAAAGGGTGAGGATCTAGAGGAAGAATGAATGTCACATTCCCGTCCTTATGTTTCAGTTGTCCTTAAAGGGCACAGGGGACAAACCAGACGTCTTTGATATGATTTTAGCCTAATGATGTGCTAGTATGATGATGAGCAGCCTGAAAAGTGGTTTTAACTAATGTGATCCAATATTTGAAAAGTTGACGATTTCACATCGAATTTTATATTCTCAGCATCTCAGTTACAAAAAGAAAATCAGGCCTTAAAATCCTTGCATTTCCCCAAGGCAACAACAGTCTGGAGCTAGAATTTGAATGTCCCCTGTGGATGAGCTGACACGTGCCTGTTAACCACAGTCCCCATCCATCCCTCTTGCCCCCAACACAGAGGTTGACTACAAGTATCCTTTATCTATATGGCTAAATAGGTTAGTTGGTTTGGATTGGGTTGCTAGTTTTTCCTGTTTTATTTTGCTTACTTTTGATTTTTTGGGGGGCTAGGAAATGGTGTGTATTTTGGTACCATGTCTTCCAAAGCGAGAAAACCAAACCCAGTAAGCCAAGAAGGTCAAACAGTCTAGATTAATGATGAAAGGAGGAGCCCTGTTGGTGAGGTAGATTTTGAGTTGGACTTCTAACTGCAAGATCAGAAGTTCGAAACTCCCCCCACCCCCACTCCACAAGAGAAAGATGAGATTTTCTACTCCTGTAAAGATTTACAGACTTGAAAACCCACAGGGGCAGTTCTATACTCTGTCCAAAGGGTTGCTATATGTCAGAATTGATTCCAGGGTAGTGAGGTTTTCTTGATTGATATAAATAATTTTTGGTGAGTATTGAAAAAACCAGTCAATATTATATTTAATACACATCAAAGAAGGTCCACATTAATTGTTCACACAACCCTGCCACCTTCTTTCTTTATTCCCTTGCCTCCCACTCTCCTTTCTTCCTCCCTATGGTCTTTTATCTCCTTCGTTTTCTTTCAAGGGTTAGCCTAGGAGTGGGAAAGTCTGACTAATTCTTAACCAAAAGACTAAATTGGTTTTATTGTTGGTGTTATTACTTGGGTTAAATTTTTTTCTTTTCTCTTCTTCTATTGGTTTGTGTCATGTAACCCAGAAAATGGGGAAACATTTGGAACATCAAAACACTAACCTTTCTCAGTAGACTACAAGCATTAAAGGAAACAGAGATAAATACTCCAATAATAACAATAACATACAAGGATAGCTAGAGAGATAAATAGATAGATAGAAAAACCACAAAATCTGAGCAGTTGTGGGAAGGAGAATGGGACTAGCCCCATGAATAAATATAGGTTTGCCAGAGAATAGTTCTATATACATATTAGCATATACTACAAATATGACCATGAATATAATAGTGCATCCAGGAGGCATAGTTATGAAAATGTCTTAGCTAGAACAAAACCCCTTGAGGGAGCGTGTCCTAAATATGGGGGATCAGGAACATAGCTCTGAGAGACCTCAAGATCAATTTGGTACGAACTAGCTCACAAAGACAATGTTCTGTATCCATCAGGGAAGTGACTGGGGTCTTCAAAAGCTAGTGAGTAGCAAACTAAAAGTCGGTTCTTGGTCTCACCCTATGTGTTGGACAGGGTTCTCTAGAGAGACAAAACCATATTGCTAGTAATTATATATACATATATTTATAAAGCTAGATATGCAATACAAGAAGTGAACCACTAAAATATATACGGATAGATAACACAAGAAACTAACAGTTAAATTATAAAACAGTGAGACACTAGCAGTCCTTTAAGGCTTGAGAGCAGCCAGTTGCCAGTCCCTTTCTGTAGAGAGCGCTGGGCTATATATACCCAGGCAGCAAACAGCAAGGCAAGTCACCAACTGTCACCAACTGTCGGTCCCCAGCTCCAGAGATGAACATTCCAATCCTGTGGGATTAAATGGACCTCAACTTACAACGACACAGTCCACAAGCTAGGCATCCCACAGGTAGTGTACCCCTTTAAATTGAGGCACAGAACAAGCAAGGCGAGGCTCACGAAGCCATTTATCCCTCTGCCCTTCGATTAATCCTACTTGTGTTTATCGGCCAGGCTGGCACAATAAACTATTGCACCCTGTCTGGAGCAAATAACATTGAAGAAGCTCAAGATGCCTGGCAACAATTAGTCCAAATCAGTAATGGACTATGCGTACCTCAGCCTCTATGATGCTAAGGTCAGAAGAACTAAATGGTGCCTGCCTATCACAAACAGCTGTTCTGAAAGGGATCATGGTACATGATCCTAGATAGAGTGGGGAGTAATGTGTAAGAAAACTGAAAGTCATACTACTACTACCAATAGTAATAATAATAATGATAAAAGATGAGGTTTATTGGTTAGATAGACTAGTGAGATCCCTACTACTATGGTCCTTCATCACCCTTCAGGTCTGGAAGTGAATTCAACCCCCTGAAAAATAGACACGTTTATAAAGTGAACCTTATGAGAAAAGATTGCAGCCCTCAGTATGGACTACAACTCAATGTCAAGAAGACACACATCCTCACAACTTGATCAATAGGTACCATGATAAATGGAGAAGTTTGTTGTTTTTTTTACTTGTTGTTATTTGTTGAAGTTGTCACGGATTTTTGTCTTGATGACGTCTATAATCAATGCTCTTGGAAGCTGCAATCATGAGATCAAATGACGCATTCCATATGGATACATTTGGTGCACAATACGTCTGTAGAGTGCTAAAAATTAAGGATGTTACTTTGAGGACTAAGGTGCACCTTACCCAAGCCATAGTAATTTAAATTGCCTCATAAGTATGTGAAAGTCAGACATTGAATAAGGAAGGCTGAAGAAGAATTGATATGTCTGAATTGTGGTGCTGGTGAAGAATATTGAAAGTAACATGGACTGCCAAGGGAACAAACAGATCTGTCTTAGAAGAAGTATAGTCAGAGGGCTCCTTAAAGGCAAGGATGGTGAGCTTCCTCTCACATACTTTGGTCATGTTATTAAGAGAGACTAGTCCCTGGAGAAGGACATCATGCCAGGTGAAGTAGAGGGACAGTGAAAGAGAGGAAGCCCCTTAAGGAGATGGATTGACAGTGACTGAAACAAGGGGCTCAAGCTTGGGAACAATTAGGAGAATAATTCAGGGCTAGGTAGTGTTTCTTTCTGTTTGGCATAGGGTCAATGTGGGTTGCAACTGGCTCAATGGCACCTGATAAGAACAACTACACCAAAATGAATCATAGCACTGAGGAGCACACATTCCTCAGAACCATCAACCATTCAAAAGCAAATAGGCAGTATTTGCCCAAGGCCAAATTCAAAAGGCAGGCAAGGTTAGGGGAGAAGGGTGAATGAAAACAGGAAGCAGAGTTTCAATGGCATGAGTGATATTACATTGCAGGAGATTGTCATCAATGTCACATAACAAAACGTGTATAAATTGTTACGTGCAAAGCTGATTTTCTCTGTAAATCTTAACCCACCTTACAATAAAAAGTTTCTTTTTTAAAAACAAAGACACCATCTTTCATATTATAGACACAGCCAAAGATCTCCTGGACAATCCTAAAATGATCTCCCAAATGATTTGGGTAGTTAGCCCTCCCCAGGGAGTTCTACCCATTGAAACGCTGGGCGGTTATGGCTGCAATTATATTTCAGGCCAGAAGAGGCAGCAGAGGCCTGGTTGTTCAAATGCTGCAAAACTACCAGACAATGGGCAAACAGTTTCTTTCCACGGACGACTAGCGGCTCTGTCATATCCATGTCTGGTGTTCAACACTTGGCGACAGAATCCAGCCCGCTGGGTTTGGGTGGGGTCTGTTTCTCACCCATGCTTCGCTTGGGATTGTTCTATGGCATCCACAAAGTGGAGTCCTTTCCTTTCTGATGTCCCGAGAAAGCTGTTTTCTCCTTTTTCTCTCTCTGGCCCTCTTCCCAAGAACCCTGGGGTTCACTCTGCTTTCCTCTGGTTGATGTTTCTAAGGCAATTACTTGACCTTGGTTCATCTACTGCAGGGTACCATTACCAAGTAACTGTACTGTCCTTGGATGGTATTGTTCATGAGCTAGGCTGCAAACTACGGGTCAAAGGTTTGAGTTAACCCAGAGGTGCCTTCCAAGAAGGGCCTGGTGATATGCCTCTGGAAAAAAACCCACCCCAGCCATGGAAAATTCAAGGGACCGGACTTCTCTAACACAGTTGGGCTCTCCATGAATCCGAGTTGACTCAATGGCAATTGGTTGCTGGTATTCCTGTAAGTAGAAGACAACAATCTTTAAGCAGTCCCTCTTGGATTCATGGGAGGAGGATGGCTTCCTCTGAGAGAACTTCTCATGGCTCCAATGGCTCAATGATCTTACAAAAAATGAGAGAAACGATGAGCCTGATGACAGATGATATTGCTATGCAGGCCCCGTTTCAGGATGCTCAAGTTTCCAGGTCTTCCCTGACTCACAGTGGAGCCCTGTGAGGTTCCAACTAGAAGGGCACCCTTGCTCCCAGGACCTGGAGCCTTGTAGCTGAGCAGAGCAGTCATGATGAGAAAGAGGACCCAAAGAGAAGTCCGGGGGCTGCTTCACTTATCTCAGTGTCAAGCAAACAAATGTTTGGCAGGAAATTTCTCTTCAAGAGTGTTCTGATTTCTTGAAGGAAATCTTTTTCTGAACCACTTCCTCAGGGGAAAACCACTCAACTACCTCGGGAAGGAAGATTTTTCTCCTTCCAAGCTTACAAGGCTGTGCTAACTCACAGAGGAGGTGTGACTAGCAGGCAATGAAACTGATTTCCAGACTCCTATGAAAATCAGCAAGTGCTCGGCTGCTAAGTGAAAGGTCGGCAGTTGGAAAACCCCAGCTGCTCTGCAGGAGAAAGTGGTGGCTGACTGTGTCTGACAAGATGACAGCTTTGGAAACCCAATGGGGCAGTTCTCCTCTGTGTTCTACAGTTGCTTTGAGTTGGAGTGGACTTGACAGTGATAGAGCTGATCTTTTTCCCCATGAAAATCGGCTTTCACGAATACATGTGCATTCATGGATGTCTGTGTCTGCTTTGCCATGCATGTGCACATATGTGCCTATTTGCACGTGGATGGATACGTCTGTGAATGTGGGCGTCTCTATTTACTTTGCCATGTGTGTGCACATGTCTGCCTTTGTCAGTATGCATGCGGGCTCAGGCAGCATAAAGAGATCACAGAGAACCTTGGAGATAAAGAGAAAAGTAACCTATTTTCTCATGGGTCTCCCATACCAGACGGTCTACTGGCATCCACCGCCACGAAGACCAGAGGTCACTTCATGCCATGTGTCCAGCTGCCCATTGCTGGTTGAGGTCAGTCACCAGGGAGGCAAGTCAGACTGGCCTCGCCAACCTACCACCCACCTGCAGGAGTGATTCCCACCATCTGTCCTGGAGCCCCTCCCACCTTACTCAGCCTCCCTAGACCTTGAGTGAAAGGCATTTCCAACGTTTTTACATAAAGATTTCTGAGATTGACTGAAGAAATGATTTCATTTGACAAAACATGAAGCTTTGAATTTAAAGATTTGAGGCAAGTGCCCTCCAGAAAGGGGGACACAGGACGGGGCCATGCTCCCTTCCGGTATGCAGGGGTGTTGCTATGAGTTGGAACCAATTTGATGAGCACCTGCCAGCAACAACAACAACCAGAAGTTGTCTAAACTTCTGTGGCCTCAACTCGGAAATGAGAATATTAATATTGCCTCCTAGAAAGAACTCAAGGTATGTACAATTGGTTAATAGGCGTTTGGAAAGTGAGTACATTAAGTGGACTGATGACATTGATAAGGCAATAAGAAACTGAGAAGACTTCACTAACAGGTGCTTTCACATCTGTAACCAGTAGATTCCTTCCTTCTTCATCTCTTGCCATCTTAATCAGCTCCCACACTTTCCAGGCAGCTTGAGGGATTAAATGTTCAGTCTGCTCCTATTATAAGCCTCAGCCTCAGAATCAGAGGCTTTACCTGAGGTTTGAGGAGCTATACTGGGAATGAGGGAGAGTAACCTGTCTTTTCTATTGCTCTCCTATCGCTCCCTCTTCCTTAGACCTTCCCTGTCTCTGGGCCTGCCTTTCCTCCCTAGAGCATTGGCTTCCGGGAGAAGGGGATGGAAACAATGAGCACAATGAGCACATTCCTGACCAGGCCTCTTACCATGCTATCTTCCAACCCTCTATTGGAAGGGCCTCCACGAAGTCCTCTCATGTCATCTCACAATAACTTGTTAGATATCATTGAGTGAGCTCCTGACTCATAGCAAAAGTACACACAAGAGATTGAAGCACCACCTGGTCCAGCACCGTCCTCACAATGGTCCTTGTGTGTGAGCCCATGGTTGCAGCAGTGTTGAGGAGATCCTGTCCAAGAAGGCTGCCAGTGGGTGGGAGGGACTGCAGCTTTCAGAGACTTTGGAGGATGCCAAGGTGGATAGTTCACGGCGTATCATATGAGGTCAGCCAGCGGGCCTTGGGGGCCCTTCCCATTATCCATAGATATATGAAATAAATGGAGGCCCTCAGCAAGATGGGCTGCAGACACCTCCAGGACTCACTTGATCCTTGGCAAGCTCCCTTAGCCTTAGGACACCACCTGCTGGAACTGTGGCTTTGCTGCCTCTCCTGGCTCTCAACTTCCCTCCTAGAGGACTCCAGCCACCCTTCTCCTTCCAGATCCTTCCAGCAGGAGGCAGATATTGGTCTCTATGCTTTTGCATGTGGCCAGTTTTCTAGGGACAGATCAGCCTCTCCCAAGAATTTGGGTTCACCAGAGTGAGCGTGCCCACAAGTCTGCAGAGCGTACGGCCGGGCCTCTGAAGAGAGAACTGCTGTAAGATTTGCCCCTTTTCAAAAGCGCTAATTCCACAGTTGAGAGCTCGTCTCCTGGGGACTCAGCTTGAGTCTCAAGGAGCACATCCCCTTTGGCACTGCGGGCAACTCGAGGTGCTGTGGGTCATTTTCTTGCCTTTGAGGAGTGCAAGGGAAATGCTACAATATGTCCCTTCACATGAACCATCAATCCTTATCTGGAGAACTCTCCGAGATAACAGGGATGGGAGGGAGATGTTCTTGGGGCACGCTTTCACCTGCACATCTCTCAGGTGAGTCAAACATTTGACCCCCAAAAGTTGAGTATGATGGTGAGAGTTCAGGCTGGGAGATAGAGTGCTGGGTTCAAATCAAGAGACTGCACATCTCAACTCCCATGGTTCTCCTGCATAAAACCCAAGCCAAGCAGTTTATCACTTCCCTGCTGAGCATCATACTGAGGCCAGCTAACCGCATTCTTTGCTGATGACAACGTTGTTTGTACCAAATGGCTTTGCCATGTAGCCCTTAGCAATGGCCAGAAGGGCTTCTCATCAAACCGCAGAGCAGGGCTTCTGGCGCACACGTTAAGAAGGGGGCTATTCACAACAAGGTCAGTAGGTCAGAACCCACTAGCTGTTTCTCTGGAGAAAAACTGTGGCTGTGTGCTTCCATAAAGATGCCCAGCCATGGAACCCCCCTGGAGAGGGCCATGATGAGCTGGAGTGAGCTCTACAGGAGTGGGATTTTTTACTGTGGATGTAATCCCACCTGGGCAGAGATTTTCTTTGTGACATTAAAGAGGCTGTACCTTACACCAATCACTTGGCTGATACAAAAGGATTCAATTCAACACTGAAGCAAACCAACTCCAAGGGAAGAAGGCAGCTGCCATGCAGAGAGCTCCAAGGACCACCAACCATGGAGGTTATTGAAGCCAAAACAAGAATACCGCCCACCAGCCCTCAGCCCCCAGGGATGGACAAAGAGAGCCTGCCCATCAAGCTGGTGCACTGGCATGATGCTGTCAGCCTCCGGTGCTGTGAGAACATTGACTTTGGTGTGTTAAAGGCACCCACTTGCGGTATGTTTGTGATGTCAGCGTGTGGAAACTATGGCAAGCCCCCCTCCCTGCCTCACAGCAGCAAAGTCTCGGCATTAAAACCCTGTGCCTTCTGTGGCGCTTGCCAGCTGTGAGAGGGCAGGAAATGCCGTTGGCTTTTCTGTTCCTTGTTGCGACCTCCCTCTGAGGCAGGGAGCAGAGGATGTGAGGTTGGAATCTGTTTTGTTTCATCACTACCCTTTGTCATCTCTCTGAACACTGTCATGTGCTCCTCACCAGTGCTTCGCCCTCTCTATCACCAAGCCATGTGCTCTTTAAAACATGCACACACACACACACACACACACACCTAATGTTCACATTTTGAGGCACATTTGTCTTTAATTCACTAATAATAACAATAATTATTCAAAGCCACTTTACCATCTGAAAAGAAATCTCTATGCATACACTTAGATCATGGATGCCAACTGCCTTCTTAACAACATTTCCCAATGAAATATTCAGCAGCGATTATATTAAGCCTGAAGCTGTTCATCCAGTTTGTGTTAATCAAAACAAAAACAAGAGACGAAGGGATCCAAAAGGACATGTAAGATCATAGACTGAAAGTAGCCCCATCGAGCACCAAAGGCTTGTCCTGAAGGGCAGAGCCACAGGTAAAAGCTATATCTCTCTGGAGTTGCTGGCATTTAACTAGATGCAAAATGTCAGCGCAGGAAATGGCTTGCCCAATGCAAATACTAACAAGGGAGGCATGTGTTCCTGTGTAAATGGAGCTTCAGCCAATCCGGGCCTTCAGGATCCAGCTCCCATAGCAGCATCCACGGGAAGCACCAGGGGAATGTTCCGTTTGCTTATTTTCCCTCTCTTTGCTAAGAAGAAAAAGAGCCTTTGTGGCCTAGTGGCTACAAGTTGGGCTGCTAATTGCTATATCAGCAGTTTGAAACTACCAGCTGCTTTGTGGGAGAAAGATAAGGCATTCTGCTCCCATAAAGAGTTCGAGTCTCAGACACTCACAGGGGCAGTTCTACGCTGCCCTATAAGTTGACTGTGAGTCAGCATGGATTCGATGGCAGTGAGTTTTCTAAGAGTAAGAAGTATCTAGGGGTGTAAACAGTTAATGAGCTCTGCTATTAAGGGAAAAGTTGTCATTCCCAACCCACTTAGAGGAGCTGTGAAAGAGAAGCCTGGCAATCTTCTTCAGAATCCTCGGTCATTGAAAATTTTATAGAATGTATTGACCTTGGTTGTTAAATAGATCCAGGTATATGGTGGAGCATACAGGGACCAATGTCATAAAACGGGGTGGGGGTGAAAAAAATCTCTGAGACAGATGCAAAAACTGTGAGGGAATGAGTTGTTGAGGCTGGGGGATCAGGACCATCATCTCTGGGATTTTCAAAGTTCCTGAGCAATCAGGAAAGGGGCAACAGTTGGTCTCTCCCCATCCAGAGGACAGCAGAAGAGGAGAACTGATTGGGCACAATGAATCAATGACTAGTGACTCAAGCAACGATCACCCTCCACCACTGGAGACCAGAAGAACTAGATGGTGCCTAGCTCTCACTACCGACTGCTATGAAAGAGATCACATTAGAAGGGCTTGATTAGAGTAGAAGGGAAATGTGGGGCAAAACTCAAAATCATGATTGTCGCGCGCCAGATCTCGCCAGCAAGAAAAGACACACCACAACAGGATTCTTCCACAAGCATTTAATTTTTCATAATGTGGTAAAAGACCCCGAAACCCCAAACTACTGCTGCTTATATATGCTCTCTATGGGGACGTGCTGTGCCCTGATTGGTGAATTTGCCAAAACCTCATGCATTGATTGGTGAGTTCACCAGAACCTTCGTTTGCATACTCCAGGGTAGAGTTATGACTACGTCATCTCAGCATCGCGCATGCGCTAAGTGGTTGTTTAT
This sequence comes from Tenrec ecaudatus, assembly GCF_050624435.1. NCBI lineage: Eukaryota > Metazoa > Chordata > Mammalia > Afrosoricida > Tenrecidae > Tenrec > Tenrec ecaudatus. The sequence goes on from NW_027459016.1 coordinate 399,637, forward strand.
CACTTAGTTGGACCACCGCCCTGAATGCCCGGCGCCATCTAGTAATGGCGGCGAGAGCTGCGGCTACCCACATCACGAGAGCTGTGGCTTCCCACATCTCGCGAGAGCTACGGCTTCCCACACATGATAAAACACCAAACTTACTGTTTGGATAAAGGCTGGTGAAATTGCAAGACTATGGTGCTTAGTTACCCTGCAGGTCTGGAACTGAACTCATCATGGCTCAATGTTCAACCAAACAATAGACAGGTCTATAATGGGAACAATGACATTAGAGACATACAAATACCGTAGAATAATAGATCACATGAGATCAAAAGACAGCATTCCCCCAAGAACGAAGTTCAAAAAAGTTGAGAATGAAGGAAGCTTGGAGACAAGAAACAAGAAGATGTGGGGGAAGTGACGGTAAATTGTGGGAATTGCTATCAATGACATGAAACAAAATGTGTATGCGTTGCTCAATGGACAGCTGAGCTGCTCTTTAACCTTCACCCAAATCACAATAAAAATGTTTTTAATCAAAGAAAACTTCATGGTTCACTTCTATTCTGACACACACGGGGTGATGAGGAAATAGCGTCAACCGGGTTTGCTGTGGTCCAACCACCAGACATGTGCTTATGGGAGAAAGGCATGCTGACGCTGGCAATACCGAGCAGGACCAAGATGGTTTTATTTGCCTGCATCATGAAGATGGTAGCCCTGGTGGTGAGATGATTCAGAGCTCAAGTGCTAACCAAGAAGCCACCCAGTTTAAACTCACCCAGCCCTACTGAAGGAAATTTCCCTCCTCAAAGGTGTTGTTGGTTGTTATGTGCAATTGAGGCGATTCTGACTCCATGTGACGGGAAGGAAAGGCACACTGTGCTATAGTGTAAGGGTTTTCAGCGGCTACTTCCTCTGAAGTGGGCAGTGGAACCCTTCTTTGTATTCTGTTCATAGCCTGGAAGTTTCCCTGACACCTCTTCACTTGAGGTAACCCTGCTGGCATTTGAAATACCAGTCACGTGGCTTCCAGCATCACAGTAACACACAACTCACCACAGCACCACAAATGGACAGACAACAACAGGATAGGAGTCTTCATGGGAGCAGGCAGTCATGTCTTCACTCTCTCAATGGGGATCAGTGAGTTCAAACTGCCAGTCTCTCTGTTACAGCCGCACATGCAACCACTGTGCTGCTAGGTACATTTCCTTAAAATTCTGCCTAGAAAAATCTGTGGAACAGTTGTTCTCTGTCACAGAGGGTCACTGTGAGCCAGGATGGGCTCTGAGACACACAAATGCAACACCATGAAGCCACCTTACTCTGTCCTGCTCTTATTTAACTCTATTCTTTTCTGAGCTATCTTTTCCATATATTCAGAAGAGACTAGCACTGAGCAGTGTAATTCCACCAAGGCCAGGAAGGAGGTCAAAGAGTCACAAAGGACTATCTCTTTGCTCTCATGCCACTGCACTAAGGAGGCTTGGGTGGCAGCTGGAAGCTGCACATTTCACTCCCTGTCCCTACACTCCTGGCTGAGTCTCCTCAGAGTGAGACTGCCCCTTTACCCAGATCACTGCATTGGCTGTCTTGCTCTGAAAAGAGAATTCGCACATGTGAGTCTGACTGGGTGACAGATGGGAATCTTAATGCTGCTCTTTGGAATATGAAAGGCCTCGGATCAGAGTGCTGCAGGGGAGTGATGTCTGCAGAAGACCTGCTGGTCTCCCAGTTAGAAAGAAGCCTTCCCCTTTGCCTCAGAGGTGCGTTCACTGTGGGTGGCAAGTCAGATCCTTGGGCTGGCACTCTCAGTAAACAGATCATATGGGCACCTTGAGAAGCGCTTGCTCACTGACCCAGCTCCCCAAGGATGTAAATATACCAACCAGGATGACTAAGGACACCAGTGCCTAGAATGATCACATTCTTTGCATGTGTACAAATGAGGTGGGCAGCCACCTTCGCTGATGGTGGCTGCACAGTGTCTGGAATCACACCTGGCTAGGTGGACCATTGAAAGAGTTGGTGACATGATAATAAGGAGTACACCCCCTTGCCAGTAAAGCTGATGAAATGGCATTTGAGGAAGCAGGGGCAGCCGGGTCGCCAGCATGAAGTCAGCGAGAATGTTGCTTGTGCCTCCTTTGTTCACTAGTGGCTGCTGGCATCTGGGTAGTGAGGACACCATGGCTACTGCCAGAATTCTCCACGGTCCCTGGTTTCACTCTCAAGTCGCTGGCTTCAACACTACCACTGCCATCGAGTCGATTCTGACTCACAGCAACCCGAAAGGACAGAGTAGAACTGCGGCTGGAGGGTCTGGGGGGCTGTGGATCATTATGAGAGCATTTCTATCTCGCAGTAGCTAAAGGGTCCAAAATGCTGACCTTATGGTTAGCAGCCCAACATAACCCACTTGGTCATGAACCCTTGCCAGCTGATTCAGGGAGTCCATTCCCAAGTGTATATCTAAAAGAATGAAAGGCGAGTACCCAGATGGATGCTGCACTAATCACTATGGGCAAAAGGTAAACAATAAGCCAACAATACCCATCAGTAGAAGAATAGAGAAAATGTGATCTACACAGAGTGGGATATACATATAGTCTGCCACAAGAAAACTAAGGCCTTTGATTCGGACAGACTCTGTAACACAGGTGAACGCAAGACATGAAGTGAAAGACGCCAAACACCAAATGCCATGTATTGTGAGTCCATTTAGAGCAAATATGCTGGACAGGTAAATTCCATAGAGCCATAGAGTAGATTGGTGGTTTCCCAGGGTGGGGTGGGAGGGGCAATGGGGAATGACTGCTTAATGGCTGCAGGGTCGATGAAAATGTTCTGGAACTGGATGGTGGGAAGCTTTCACAGTGTCCTTAAAACTACTCTTAAAAAGGGGAGAGAAAGAATCTGCAGTAATCACAGTTCTGATTGACTCACATGAATGCAGTCACCAAGAATTGGAATCCACTAGAATTGGAATGGCAGCTAGACTATTGTTTCCTTGGGAGGTGCCTCCAGGAAGGAACAGTAGAGAAGGGTAATACTGATAGAGCAAAGGGAAGGGGCCGATAAAGAAATGTCATTGAGTAGGTTCCCAGAGACAGTATAAATCCTCTTGTAGTTGTCCCACCCAAAGGCTGAGGGAACTGGAGTGTGGCTCCACCTATCCCCATGTGTCATTGGTTAAAGTGGCATTAGGTCCTGGAGGATGTCAACTCCCCTGTCTGCTCAATGACTGTTCCCTGTGTGGGGAGTTACATGTGCTTCCTGTGAGACCATTGGCATTTATGGGAGTGGTGGGTGCCAAGTGCTAATACATGGGCACATTAGCAGCTGCTACAGCAAGTGTTGTACATTTTTAGCTGCTTGAGTGACAGGTGGGCCCTACCTCCTGCCTATATTCAGTAGTAGGGTGTTCAGATGGGGGCATCCGAAAAATAATAAGGCCCTATTCTTTGAAAATAGACATTATTATTATTTTAATCTGTCCCAACCCCCTTTCTTATCTGGCCCTGTGAACTACCACACTGGCTGAAACATCAGTTCTCTGGGGAAGACACCACATTTCAATACGGTCACAAGGCTGTTTTCATGGCCCAGTGGAGACACTTACATAAGATGTGTCAACTAGACGCTTTTTCTGGAGCATTTCCAAACAAAAAACGAAAAAGAAAGTCCCGCTTTTGCAAGTGGCCTGGCATCTAAGAAGCATAATTCAGAAGCACATGTCCCGCCATGTGGATTAGGCGGTCTATGTTGCGAGATTACAGCATGTGCCCTGAGAGACAGACACAAAGAACACAGGAACATGCCAGTGGTGGTCAGGAACCGTCAACAGAGCCAGCTGTCCTCTTGTTCTCCCCACCTTTCCATTTTCCTAGGATTCTCTCTTCCAAGTATTGGTCTCTTTGCCTGTTTACAACCAAATGAGCCCCAAATAAGATCCAGATCATAGAAATAGAAGGAAGAAGTTGGATGGAGACTGCAGTTCATACTCCCCGGAAGCCATTCAGACTCCCTGGAAGAAGGAGACACTGTGATGGAATCAGCTCTGGATTCCTGACATTTATTGAGGAATGCTCAGGGAATAAGCACCTGTGGGGGGAATCAAGGAAGGGCACAAGAGGGAAATCTCAACAGAGGTCTCAGCCCTGCCTATGGAGAGTGTCATAGTCAGTGTTCCCTAGAGAAACCAAACCAGTTATATAGCTGTAACTGGAGATATCGATATATCCACCAGGGCTCCTATGGTTAACCACTGCACCGGCCACTCATTGCCATCAAGGTGGACTCAAAGTGACTGTGTAAAACAGTATAGAACTGACCTTTTGGGCGTTGGAGACTGTAACTCTTCAGGAGATTACGAAGCTTCATCTTTCCCTCAAGGAGCCCTTGGTGTTTTCAAACTGATGTCCTTGCTGTTGGATGCCCAATGGGCCACCCACTACGACACCAGAGCCCCAGAGAGTGAGGCTTATTTCTAGGAATTGGCTCACATAGGGGAATGGCAAGTTCCAAATTCATAGGTCAGGCAACAGCCTAAAGAGCTCTGTCGGTGTTCATCCTAAAATCCATAGGTTAGGTGATGGGAAAAGACAAGAATAAGAATGGTCAGAACACACCCTAGGGTGCGCTGAAGGCCTTTGGCTGATAGGTTTACCCCTTCCCACATTATGGAAGTTATTCTATTTTGCTTGAGACCAACTCCTTCATAAGAGCAAATAGATGAGGTGAACAAGCGGCCATCTAGCTCAGAAGCAATAAAGCCCACCTGGAAGAAGCACACCAGCCGGTGCGATCATGAGGTGCCAAAGGGACCATGTATAAGGCATCATGCAAAAAAAAAGGAATATATATATCTCTGTGTGTGTATATGGATATATATACCATAGAGAATGAAGGGGGAAGTGCAGAGTGGGGACCAGAGGCCCAAATGTCGACCACTGGAGATCCCCTCATAGAGGGCTTTAGGAGAGGAGATGGGTCAGTCAGGGTGCGATGTAGTACCAATGAAGAACACAGCTTTCCCCCAGATCCTGGATGCATCCTCTCCCCAACTACCAGGATCCAAATTCTACCTTGCAGGACTGGATAGGGCAGAGGCTGTACACTGGTGAATATGGGAGCTGGAGGCACAGGGAATCCAGGGTGGATGATACCTTCAGGACCAGGGGTGTGAGGGGTGATACTGGAAGAGTAGAGGGTGAGTGGGTTGGAAAGGGGGAACTGATTACAAGGATCCACATGTGACCTCCTCCCTGGGAGATGGACGGCAGAGAAGGGGGGAAGGGAGACTCCGGAAAGGGCAAGAGATGACAAAATAACAATCTGTGGATTATCAAGAGCTCATGAGGGAGGGGAAGCAGGGAGGGAAGGGACAAAAAAAGAGGACCTGATGCGGAGGGCTTAAGTGGAGATCAAATGCTTTGAGAGTGATTAGGGCAAAGAATGTACAGATGTGCTTTATAAAATTGATGTATGTATATGTATGGATTGTGATAAGAGTTGTATGAGCCCCTAATAAAATGTTTAAAAAACAAGAGCAAATAGAAGAATGCTTGTTTGACCAAAAAACTGGGCACCATAGCCTCGCCACATTGATATGCAAAAGGAGCCATCACAGGGAGCTCTGTAACTGGGACCTGGCCAAGTGGTGACCAGTAGCCTGGGACTTTGTAGCCTAATACGTTGCAGCGAATTGCTTACTAGTTCTCCTCTAGCTATAGTCTTTGTAACTCCTACCAATGACAGGGTGGAACTATGCCACCGAGGGAAGTAGATAGCATGCTAATAATATCAGTAAAGTGCATGGCATCCTCGAAGAGATGAGACCTGTAGACCCCTAATGTGGGGATTGGTCGGTATGGTCATCCTGGGTGAGTTAACTCAGAAACAGAAAGTGGAGTTTCAAGAGCACCGAGAAAGACGAGCCAGCAGTGGAGTGTGCTCTTTGGACCCAGGATCATTACTCTGAGCACCACCTCTGTCCAGGAGACAGAGATCCCTGACACTGGATGCATCAGGAGACACTGACAAACAGTGGCAGATAAATAGCTCATGGAAGCAGAGGCAGCAGCACCAAGACCCCAGAACAGGGAGCTCGCCAGCACACAGAATGAGAAAGCTGAGTGTCTTTGGGCCAAGGCTTCCAGACAAAGCGTGCTGCCTCAACGCACTTATCAGCAGAGCTGAAAGAACTTTGCACACGGTCCCAAGCAGAGCAGAGGTCAAGGAGCTGCAGGGCAGAGGCCAAGGACCAGAAAAAGTTCTGCCTCTGGACACCACTGGGAAGAGACTGTCCTGACTGAAGAACTATATCCCCAGTCATTTCTGATCCTGAATTGTCACCTGCTAGGTCCCCAATTAACCCCAGAAACATAAGTATTGTTTGCGAGTTCTGTGTGGCCATTGCCACTTAAGGATTATCAAACCCAGCAGAGAAGAAGAGAGTGTCATGGTAGGGATGGTTGGTGTCAGAAACTGTGAAAAGAAACGAGGGTGGAAGCATTTTGATCTCTGTCTCATAGGAATCAGCCTTGGGCTGTTTATCTTGATTTTCCTCCATTGCCTTTTGTGAAGTTACAGGGGGGTCAAATGCCTCCACTATGCCATTTATACCCCTACATTGACAAGTCGTTGGATGAAGGTTAGTTTGGGGAAGGAGCAGACCTTGGATGAGCTCTCATCAGCTGAGGCAATCCTGATAGGGGCCAGACAGCTGGGAACTTTTCTATCAGTGGCTCTCTCAGCAGCTGGGGAAATCAGTCTCTTGGCCCTGAGAGGAATCTGGGTGACACACTCATCTATGACAATACCCTGAAGAACAAGCTCCCACAAAAACCTGGCTGAGAACTCTCGCCTAGAACACAGGAGTGCATGCCTAGCTAATAATATCCATTTACTGAAGGTCCTATGATTGGAACTGTGCCTCATTTACAGATGGAAAACTAGAGGAAGGGATTTAAGGTGGCTAAGTCAATAAGTGACAGAGACAAGATTCAAATACAAGTTTGAAGCTGGTACTGTTAGCCTTTTTTCCAGGGCTGGGTTTTAGATGAGGCAAATGAGACACTTGTCAGGCACACAAGGTAAAGAGGCCTTCCCTCTCCAGTGTGACTTTCCCCATAAGTCTGAATCATGGGCCTGGTGTGTCTTATTTGCCTTCCTTGAGTCTCAGAACCTGGTCTAGTCTGATTTGCTATTTGGAGGAATAAGCCAGAATGCTCAAGTACTCTGAGTCAAGACCCAATCTCCCCTGGAATTGTTCAGTGGGACTTACCAGCCTCTTCCTTCGTGTTTCACTTTTCTAGAAACCTCCATGGAGGACTAGCTCTCATGAAGAGAGCTTCAAAAAGCTCATGGCAAAATTCCATTATTTTTTCGTATCACTTTTCCACACGCTTTTGGAAGCTCCCTCTTCATCCCTTTCCACAGTCTTTCTCAAGGAAAGAGAATGTTGCTGGTTGATGTCAGATGCCCCTGAGTCTGTTTTCTACTCAGAATGCTCTCCACAAACTCTATCAACAAATGACGTAGAGTCAAACGTGCTGTGTGTCTTTAAGTTGATGTCAGCTCATAGTGACCCTACAGGACAGAGTAGAACTGCCCCCAAAGGTGTCCTAGGCTGAGATCGTTATGGGACCAGCTCATCAGGTCTTTTCCCCTTTAGAGCCCATGGGTAGGTTCAAACTACCAGCCTTTTGTTTAGCCACCCAGTCCTTAGCCATTGTACCACCAGGGCTCTTTAAAACAGGGATTAGGTTGATTAATTGTATAATCTCCAGGCACATTTGAAAGCTGCTTCCCAGAACACCCTTCCCCAGATTGTTGATTAAGACGGGCATTTGGGGACTCATTTCTTTCTCATTTGTGTAAGTGCACTCTATGAGAGGGGTTTCCCTTCATAGATAGGTGATCACATACTATTTTTCCAAATTGAACCACTCTTGGTGGTATATTGGGTTAAGAGTTGGGCTGCTGCTAATGGCAAAGTTAATGGTTCAAACCCACCAGCTACTCCTTGGGAGAAAGATGAGGGTTTTCTGCTCCCGTAAAGATGTGCAGTTCTGAAAATCAGCAGAGCCAGTCTATTGTGCCATATATGAGGTCAACCCCATGGCAGTGGATTTGGTTTTGTTTTGGGTCTGTGGGGGAAGTCCTTAAGTCATTCTTTAGTCACATGGAGGAGTCCCTGGGTGGTGCAGTTGGTTAACATACTGGGCTACTAACTCATAGGTTGGAGCTTCAAGCCCAGCCAGAAGTGTCTCTGAAGAAAGGCCTGGTGCTGCATTTCAAACAACAACAACAAAATCAGTTATAGAAAAAAAACAACAGAATGTCGTTCTACTCTGGCCCAAAGGAGTCCCTATGAATCAGAGTTAACTTCATGGCAACTGGCAGGGGTTTGGTCCATGGGAAAAAAGAACCCTTCATAATTGCCTCCATGCCCAATAGTTCCTTTCCTGTATCCCTAGACCACCCCAGCACCCTCAGCATCTTGCCTTATAATTGCCATGGGTCCGTCTCTCTTCCCAATGGGCCAGGCTGTGATGCAGCCGCTGCCGACACAGAGGGATTGTGCAGTCCCTGCATGATCTACAGTCCTCATGACATATATCTTGAATGATGATTAAGTGATCCTCTCTAGAGCTTAGCTCAGGTGAATCCACTACCTCAGCTGGAACCGAAGTGGTGCCAGACCAATATCTGTTTTGAAAAGATAAAGGGCATTCCTAATCTTTGTGGAGAAACAGAGAGGATTTAGTGAATTGTTTCTGCAGTTGAGGCTACAGATGATCTGTTGACATGGTCTAAAAGGTTGTAGGTGGTTTAATGTCTCTCGATACCATCAATTTTGCATTTTGTCCTGACTTAGCAAATTGGTTGGGATTTCGGCTTACTGCCAAGGACCTTCAGAAAGAATGTGGTTGCAGGAGCAAGTTTAAGAAAGGAAGGAGCTTTGAAGCAGCCCTCACTGAGTGCCAATCCAAAACTCTGTAACCCAGCACCTCAGAGGGCTTGACCTGGGATGGACTATGGCAGCAGCACCATGAGCCACTTCCTCCAGTGGCCCTGCCTGAAGGCTCAGAACCTGCCTCTGATTGGCAGCTGAGAGATACTAGGACCGTCACCTGCCACATCGCCTGTATTTCTCCTGGCAGTAAGAAATCCACAAAGTACACTGAGTTCGGGCAATCTTTCCAGCCTACAAGTAGTTGTTGCTTATCTCTGTTAGCTTTGTGCAGGGGAACAATCAGGCTTTGAAATTGAAAGACTTGCATGTGACTCATGAGGTTAAGAGCCCAACGCATAACCACTATATTACCAGGGTTCGTTCCTCTTGAAGGATAGGTAAGCAACAAAAGGACCATTTCTCTTAAAACCTCTGATCTAGAGTGGCACACAACTCCTTCCACTTTTATTCTATTGGCCAAGCCCTTCGCTGGCAGGGCAGGGAAGTTTACTCTTTCCTTGGATGACTAGGAAGTGAGTGAAATTTTGTCATCTCATACAAAGGGAAAAGGGAAACATGCTCTATGATCAAATAAGTTTTTAAAAAAAGTCAAAATATTCATAGAATCTGCCGAGTGTGGCAAAAGCATGAGCACTCCCATTGTAGAAGAAACACTGCTCTCAGAAACCACACTGTGCCTGGCAAGGGAGGCTGGAAGGATTTATGCTTGCTCACTTTGGCCAAGTCATTAAGCAAGGCTGATCAGTAGAAAAGGAAATCGAGTTTGGTGCAGGGATGTGTCATTGGATATGCAGGCGATTCTCCTTGAGATGTATTGGCCCACAACTTTGGACTCACATACAGCAGTGACCATGAAGATGGCATCGGACCTGGCGACATTTCATTTTCGTATATAGAAAGTTGACACAAGCATCTCCAGGTGGTGTAGTGGTCTACACATTGTGTCCCTAACCTTAAACTCAGCAGTTCGAAAACAGCAGCACTCAGTGAGGGAAAGATGAGGCTTTCTACTCCTGTCAAGAGTTACAGGCTCAGAAACTCATGGGGGCAATTCTCTCCTGTCCTACAAGGTCGCTATGCATCATCAGTGACTCGATGGCAGGGAGATTAAGTTGATATTACCTATTTTAGAAAACGGTTCTGGTTATTCAATTAAGTAAGGCAGGTGCAGCCTGTCACACAGGGTTTGTTTAGATAGCACAGTAGTGTCCACTCACTCATTAGCTCAATGTGTCTGGAACCCCAATGTGTATTTCCACATGGGACAGGTCAGGTTGAAGACACTGGGGATTCGTGCTTTGTTGAGCAAGCCCTGGAAATGCAAGAGTTCTAAAAAGAGGTCAAAGTTCCTGTTTTTATAACTCTCTCTCTCTCACACACACACACACACACACACACACGGAGAAAGTGGTGAACTTCACAGAACGTAGTGGGGACTTCACAGAAAGGGGGTTTGATAGCCGTGAACAGGGTTGGGATGGGTCTTGTTCTATCCATTTGAAAGTCTCTAGGCTAAACAGAAATGCCCTGGTGGTATAGTAGGTTCGGTGTTGGCCTGCTAACCACAAGGTCAGCAGTTCTGAATCCACCAGTTCCTCCATGGAAAAAAGATGAGGCTTTCTATTTGAGTAAAGAATTATAGTCTCAGAGACTCATTGGGGCATGTTTATTCTTCCCTATAGGGGCGCTGCCAGTCAGAATGAACTCAGTACAGTATGCAAGTAACAAGCTGTGCTAATACCATTCCAGAGAGACAGTGGTGTTCCAGGGACATTGGTTTTGCCTGGCCCCTGACCCTGAGGAAGCATGAGGTCTCCAGGTCCTCTCCTGCTGCTCTTCTTTACCATCCTCCCATATCCTCCTCTGCACTCCCAAGTGGTGGGCATGATTTATAAACACAGAAATCCATTTACTCCTTTGAAAAAGTGGTTTACTTCACCCCAAAATTCGGAGAACTGTGTCGTCTCCCTTTCAAAGTAAATTATACAATGAACATACAATATTGATTGCAGGCATGTGGATTCTTAATCCTCAAGTTCCCATGAAACCCTGCTTTCCATGGCAAATCAGCCCGCCATTTCAGCACGCCAGTATTGCCAGGAGAAAGGAGCCTCAGCAGCCACCACTGCTCCGCAGCCTGCTTTTCACGGTCACGCGGGGATGTCAGAGTGCCCCACACCTCGTGACTCAGTGCTTGCTTGCAGGGGGTGCATTTCGTTAGAGCCCAACAACTTCCGAGCATTGGCAAATTCCCTCAACCAAAGGTGGGCAGTGGCCTCATAATGTCACCAGTCATTAACCACCAGCAGGGTTGCGTTATGCTCATCAGTGCCGTCATGTGCAAGGGGAAAGACAATTCCCACAGGCTGCCCGCTGTGTTTGGGGAGGGAATGCCAAGTGGGGAAGCTGGGGGTCCTCACCCCAGCAGCCACAGTTCCTGGCTCCAGGCCCTGCCCCAGGCTGTGCCAGGACGAAGAGCCTGGACTCTCAGAGACTCCATAGCTCGATTTCCACTCAGGTTGTGTTGTGCTGATCATTCCTTCCCTAGGCTGCCACCCATCTGTCAGTTTGTCATCATGTTGTCATTTGTCTATAGCTGTGATTGCTGTAAGCGGTGTCACCAGCTACGATTATAACCAGAGCAAGCAACTCTGGACACGCTTCACCAGAGCATCCAAGCTAGGACACACTGGGAAGAAAGACCTGATGATGTACTACTGAAAATGAGTCCATGGAACCCTATGGATCAAAAGAGAATACCGTCCAAACAAGTACTGGAAGAGGAGCACCCTAGGTGGGAATACACTCACACTATTCAGTGGGAGGACTCCCTGGGTAGTGTTTGACTAGCACCCAGGAGGCCGGCAGTTAAATCCCACCCAGAATCCAAGAGGTGCCTAAGGAAGGTAGGACTGAATATCTGCTTCCAAAAGGTCATAGCCTTAAAAACCCTATGGAACAGTTCTACTCTGAAATGCATGGGGGTCGCTATGAGTCAAAATGGACCGAAAAGCAGCTAATAACAACAACACTGTATAAAGAACAACACTGCAAGTCCTTAGGACAAAATACACAGCAGGCACAATAGCCTCGACCCCACAGGATAGGGCAACTTATTTTCCTTTGTACCAGAGACCGGAACTGTACAACGGAATGAAACCCTGCCTGCTCTTGTGTCATCACCACAGTCGTTGGTCCATGTTGAGCCCATTGCTGTAGCCACTGTGGACATCCATCTTATCAAGGGTCTTTTTCCCTCTTGCTGCCCCTGTACTTTAACAAGCATTATGTCCTTTCTTAAGAACCAGTCTCTCCTGATAGCATGTCCAATGGATGTGAGATGAAGACTTGCCATCCTCACTTCTAAGGGGCATTCTGGCCGTGCTTTCTCCAAGAGGGATTTGCTTGTTCTTCTGACAGCCCAGACGACTTTCGGTATTGTTTGCACATCATTCACATGCATTGATTCTTCTTCAGTTTTCCTTACTCACTGTCCAGCTCTCACATGCAATTGACCATTGAAACTACTTACCTTGAATTCAGAGCTTAGGGTACACTACCCAAAGCCACATACCTTGTGAGCGGCTGAAACATGTCTGCTGCCAGGATCTGTCCAATTTATTTTATTGAAACATCATACTCAAAAGGTGCTTTAGGCAAACATATTTTGTCTTTTGACTACATGTCCCAATAATATAACCAGGCTCAGACCCTCACATTGTAATGATTCAGCTATATGTCTGAGAGGTAAAAAGACCGCCAACCATATAACTGATGGGAGAATAGGTACTGACTGTCACATGCAATGCCATTCCTTCAATAAATATTTATTGAGTGTTATTTAAATGACAACATTTTGCAAAGCTTTAAGAAGACCCAGATGTAGAGAACACAGTCCCTGCTCACAGGAGACTCACAGATACTGCATCAGGGCATTCAGATCAGGGACACCACAGATAGATGATGAAAGAAAAATCATTAAAAAAAAAATAGAAACCACGTACGGAATCCAGGACAGATAAAGTCCTCAGGAACAGCAATGGGAGTAGCGATACTGTGGTAGCTTTTTAATCTCCCATCATCTTACATAGGGTGGAGTCCAGACTCACTCAGGCCATAGCCAGTGAGGTCTCAATGTGGGCATGGCCTTCTCTTGAGGATTCTGGCAACTCCTGTATTCTTTCCTGGGGGTGAGAGACACCCATGACTTGATATTCCTGCTGACAAGATACATGGATCTACATCGACGGCAGCCAGAGCCTTGAACGGGGAGGAGTCATGTGGAGACCCATGCCACTTTCCACCTCCACTGGGTCCATAAGACATTCCACCGACTGCCCTGTGATCTTCCAGCACTTGGTGTCATTGCATGTGTTGCATAAGTCTGAAAAAAATTTACACACTGTTGTTGGATATATGGGTTAATTTCGTACTTATGGACGTGGTCTGGACTGGGCTGGGATGTTTTCTTAATATACAATTATTCTTCTATATAAAGCTTTTTTAAGACACATGAGTGTTTATGAATGTGCTTCTCTAGTCAACTCGAACTGACTCAGATACCATGAGGGCACAGGGTGGCTGTGTAGGGAAGGGGAGGAAAAGGGAACTGATAACAATGGAACACACACACACACAACTTAGGGGCCAAATAACAGAAATATGGGTAAAGGGACACAGAAGACGGTGTGTATAAAGATATTAATTTATATATAATTTAGTAAGGGTGTGAGGGTTGAGGAAAGAGGGAAAAAACAGGAGCTGATATCAAAGGGGTCAAGTAGAATGATAGTGTTTAGAAAATGATGGTGGCAGCATATGTACAAACTCGCTTGATCTAATTGATTTATGGATTGTTATATTATCTGTCAGAGCCCCCATTAAAATGTGTTCTTTTTTCGATAACAACATAAACTCACTGCCATGGAGTCAATTTTGACTCAGTATAGAACACCCCCTGTTGTTTCCTCGCTTGCTATTCTTTACGGAAACAGAAAGCCTTTGCTTTCCCCTGCAGAGTGGCTGGTGGTTTCAACTATTGACTTTGAGGTTAGCAGGCACCATAGCACCATGATTCCTAAGGATGCTGGTAGAAAGGGAGAACCTTGTGGAACATAATTTAAAATTCTTTAATTATCTGGACTTACTTAACTGGAAGAGTCCCAGAGACTATGACCCTGAGTTACTCTTCAAACCTTGAATTGAAACTGTCCCCTGAAGTCATCTTTAAACTAAATAACAATTTAGCTCTTAAAGGATTGCATCCTTGAGTATTGCAGTCTTTAAAAAATCAGCACAAAACTAAATGGGCTACAGATAAATCAAAATATATGTGAGAGGGTTGTGGCAGAGAGATTAAGTAAAAAGAAAGGAAACACCTAGAATAGAAAGAACATGAATGTTAATTCAATATGAAGAGTGTGACCAATGTCACTGAACATTGTGTCCAGAAAGGGTTGAAATGGAACAGATTTTGCTTTGTATGTTTTCACATAACAAAATTAAATACTAGTAGAAAAAGAGAGAGACTAGCATCTGTTTGAGGCAGACTACCAAATACTGGGTTATATATAATGCTAAGTATTGAAATATTATCCCATTTTCATATGGCAAGTATGGAAAGCCAAGGATGGAGTGAGGCATTCACAGGTGAGATGGCATTTGAATGATCCAGGAAAATGGCTAAAGAAGATGCTCATTCCCGAGTGTTTCCACTGGGTTCGCAAACACATCAGCAAATGAATGTCAAATAACCCGTCTCACCCTCTAACTCAGAGCTGTGCAACCGAACTCTCTTCTATGATGAAAAAGTTCCAGAGCAGTGATTCTCAACCTGTGGGTCGCGACCCCCTTGGGGGGGGTCGAACAATGCTTTCACAGGGGACATCCGATTCATCACAGTAGCAATATTATAGTTATGAAGTAGCAACAAAAATAATTTTATAGTTGGGGGGAGCACCACACATGAGGAACTATATGAAAGTGTCACAACATTAGGAAGGTTGAGAACCACTGTTCTAAAGGCATGACATCCAATCTGGTAGCTACTACATTTTATCAGGAAAGACCAGTCCATGGAAAGGGACATCATGCTCGGTAAAACTGAAGGTCCACAAGAAAAGAGACTGATCATCAAGGAGATGGGCTGACACCATGGCTGCAACAACGGACTCCAACCTAACAACCATGGCGAGATTTGGCACAAGATCAGGCAGTGTCCTCAAAGTAACATCCTTGATCTTCAGTCTTTTTAAGAGATCTGTTGTAGCACATTTAGCCAATGCAACGTGTCGTTTGATGTCTTGACTGATGCTTCCTTGAGCATTGATCTGGCTTAGGTTTTAAAAATTCCCCTTGGCTTCTCAATCATACAGGAGGCCCACACAGTGATCATCTTTCCTCATTACACAGAGTGTCATGCCCCACTCACATTGGTCTCCTTGCTGTACCAGGAAGAAGCTTGGAGAACCCAATCACAAGGCCTTTTGCACTGACTGTCTCCTACCTGGAACACTTTCCCCACCGCCACATGGCCACTCCTGTGTCTTCCTGCCTTATTCAAGTACTGCACTGTCAATGAGATCTTCCTTGGCTGCGATGCACTACTTGCCCCAAGTTTCCCATCCAGCGCAGTTTAGTGAGAAAAATCTCACTGCTACCTGCAGGGGGGGAGCCTCGGCACTGGCATCTCAGAAAATGGAGCATAATCAGAACAGAAATGTGACCCTACCTCTCATGCTAAAAGGCTGCTAACTGCAAGATCTAAACCACCACACAACCAGCCTCTTCTCAGGAGAAAGGCTGAAAGTTAGTCTCAGAAACCTACAGTGGAAGTTCTACCCTGCCTTATAGTGTCATTATGAATCAGTATCAACTCTATGGCAGTAAATTTGCATTTGGGGAGGGCGCGTTCTAAGGAGCTCTGCGTCACATACCCTGATCAATCCAACTGGCAGCTGCATCAGCTGGCTAAGGCTTCAAAAGACTGAGTAGGTAACCCAGAGCTCATTGCTGTTGGCAGAAACTTGTGGGGGGTCAGAAGGACTTGAGGTGATGGTGTCCTTCTCAGTGGCCTCAGATAATCTTCTCCCCGGTCTGGGCATCAGCACCTTCTTTGCAAAATGGGATGATTGCATTAGAGAACCACTAAACTCCTATATACCTGAGCAACCAGGAAGCAATTGTGAATCCTGGAGAGGAGCAAAGACTATGCTGGTGGCTCTGCAAATCTTGGGAAGCCTGGATCCGATGCGGCTGGAACTGTCCACTGCGAGGCACCAAGAATCCCGAGAACTGTAGTTCAGGTCTCCCCCTTGCCTGTGTACCATGGAAGATTTAATAAATGTTCTCCTCATGCTACGTTTAGGATCCTTGGTGGCAAAGTGGCAAAATCCCTGTTAACTGCAGGGTTGGCAGTTCAAACGCACCTGCTGCATTCCTGTAGAAAGGGCAGTTTCAACTCACACAAAGAATTGTTGTTTCAGAAATCCACAAGGACAGTTGTATCCTGTAACTATGGGTCAGAACTGGCACAATAGCAGTGCGTGAGTGAGCTTTAAACTACATTTGAGACTGGGGTCTATTTTGAATTCCCCTACCTGTCCATTGGGTGTCGTGGGAAGAAAGTAGATAGGAGAAAAAAGGGTAGGAGGCAGTGAGGGAGGAGGGTAGAATGTACTGGAGTAACACATTCTGGCAGAAAATTGTGTGTATGTGTGTGTGTGCGTGTTCTACTGTAATTCACACAGATTATGGGTGGGGGAGGGAACTGAAAAAGTACATATCCATGAAAAAGAAAAATTTTTTTCATTGGTGATTTTCCTTTTGTTGAGCTAAGGGATGGAGAATGTACTGCATGGGTGTGACCAGCCACTGGACCGGTGTGCTGTTAACACACCCTCCTGCCTTTGCATGCTGGGGGCCTCTCTGTAAACAGAAGTGACTTGTGACTTCTGATTTCCTGGGGCTCTAAAGGGAACCCGAGAATAGAAGTTCTAAATCGTGAACAAAGGAGAGACAAAGGGTTAATGACAGGACAGAATTTTGAAGTTTCATTGGATGAACACAGCGCCAGCATCCAACAAGCATGCCAAAGTCTGAACTCTGCCCGGAAGTAATGAATGAGCACTGCCTTTAGCCCGTGTCCTCACTCTCCCCGTCTCCTGCACTCCAAGCCAGCCTCACTAAGAGTAGTCAAAGGTGACATGGTGGTCCTTTCATCTCTCTCTGACCCCTCACGCTGCCTTCACCTCTATCCAAGTTGCTTCATCCTTCCCCCTTCTCCCTGATCTTCCTCGTGGAAAGATCTAATTCATACTAACTGGTAAAAGTCAGTTAGCACACAAGAAGGAAGACATCTCCTTCCTCAGTCTATGCTGCAGAAAAGGAAACTCGGGCTTGAGCTCATTTGCCCAACTGTCAAAGGTCCCATCACGGGCAGGGTCATGATGTGAAAATTCAAGCAAGCAGCCCCAGAGCCAGAGCTCCCAACCCTCATCCACTGCAGTTCAAGTTCATGGGGTGAAGTGGTGAAAAGCTAACCAGAAACTGAGAGTCAATGTAGATACCCAAGGCTTTCTTGCCAGGGCACTCACTCACTGCCATTGAGTCAATGCTGACTCATAACAACCCTATAGGACAGGGTAGAATTCCCCTGTGAGTTACTGAGGATGTATCTCTTTATAGGAATAGAAAGCCCCATCTTTCCCTTGTGGAGTGGCTAGTGGTTTTAAACTGTTGCACAAAGCATAACCATGACACCATCAGGACTCCAAAACATGCCAGGGCAATCAATGGTTCTGTGAGATCTCTCAGGATAGAGATATACCTTGCTCCTTGGCTACACACGAGAAAGCATTCACCTCCAAGCCTAGTTTGTGATCCAAGTGAGTTTTATGAGAATTAGAAGAAGTTTCAGGTTTATAAAGGCACCTGCAGGGCTCTTCAGAAATGTGCATCTCCTTAGAAGCTTCCCTGAAAGTCACGAGGTCTGCTCTGTGCTCCTGCCTTTTAAATTACTCCCAGAGGTGGGGCGTGCTGGTGACCCTGGTTGAACTCATTGGCTGAACTGAATTCACCTGGCCTTGTTGGGCCAATTCAGGTGCAGAACACAGCCAGGTGTACCTCCCCTTCCTGGCTGGGAACCTGAGCCTCTGAGCATGCGCAGTGTACCACTCGTTCATGGGACAAAGGCTCAGACTGCTCACCATGCGTAATGGATGCCTCAGTCCCTAAGCTAAACTACCTAGCAGTTCCAAAACCCCACTGCTGTGTAGTGTTCATGAACTTTGGCAGGAACACATCCTTACCACGAAGAATCCTGGTGGCCCAATGGCTAAGCACTTGGGCTTTAGACCACGGTCAGTAGCAATGCATGAGAAAAAGGTCTTGCCATTGTAAACATTCCACCCCACTGCCATCAAATGCAAAGGACCTCTGGTGACATGGCGGGCTACTCACAGAGCTACTAAATGCAAAGTCAACAGTTCTAACCCACCAGCTTCACTGTGGGAGAAAGATTAAGCTATCTATTCCTATAGAGACATAATATCTCAGAAACCTATAGGGAAAATTCTACCCTGCCATGGACTACTAAACGAACAACCTAATCTGTCTTGGAAGAAGTCAGGCCAGAGTGCCCTTGACAGCATATATGGCAAGATTTTGCCTCCCAAATATGTTGGACATATTGCCTGGAGAAGGACATCCTGCTTGGTAAAGTGGAGGGGCAGCACAAAAGAGGAAGGCCCTCAACGAGCTGGATTGACACCGTGGCTGCATCAATGAACTCAGGCAGAGAACAAATGTGATGATGGTGCAGGACCTGGAAGTGTTTGGTTCTGTTGTGCATAGGGTCACTTTGGGTCAGAAACCACTCAATGGCCCCCGACAGCAACAACAACAAGTATATAAGATCACAATGAGTTGGAATCAACTCGACAGAAAGTGGGCTTTGGGTCTGTCATGGAACCAACCCTGGCTCATAGCGACCCAATCATGGGATTCTGAGGCTATAAATCATCATGGGAGCAGAGGGCCTCATCTGTCTCCTGCGGAGCAGCTGGTAGGTGTGAACCCCTGACTTTGCAGTTGACAGTCTAACACTTCCCTTAAAGTACCCCCCGGGGCTCCTTTGGTAACGATGACAGACTAGGAAACCCAATGGGGACATTTCTACACTGTCACATGAAGGCATCCGGTGCAGAATGGGCTCAACGGGAACTAACACCAACCCCACCACTTTTAACACCATCCCAACCTTGCAGACTGTGCTAGGCTCTTGAAGGAATTGACTTTTTGCACTCCCACTGAGCGAGCTATGAGCATGCATGCATGCCAACACGTAACTTCCGGTCCTGAACTAGGGATCAGCTGCACATGTAAGGATGTGCTTCTAATGTGGAAGGAAGTAAAGAGAGGGGATCTGGAAGCAGGAAAAGCCAAGAAGCAGGAGTCACTTAGGCAGACCCCTTTCCTAAACCAGCTTAATTAGCATATCACAGATCCTGGCTCAGAGGTGATGTTCAAAGAAGAATTGTTGACTGAATACACAAGGGAAGGAACAGAATAAGTGAACACAGAAATGTGCTAATGATCAAATTGACTCACAGTTCCCACCCTGCTCTTCTTCTTCCAGGTTCTTCTCTAGTTGCTAATGGTATTTGCTCGACCTCTCACAAGCACAAAAGGAGCCCTGGTGGCCTAGCGGTTAGGCAGTGGGCTGCTAACCACCAAACTAGCAATTCTAAATTAGCAGGCATTCTGAAGTAGAACAACAAGCTGTCTGCTCCTTTAAAGAATTACAGTCTTGGGAATGCACAGTGGTAGCTCTACCCTGGCCCATAGGGCTGCTCTGAGTCTGACTCGACTGGACAGCAGTGAGTATGGGTTTGGTTTGGTTTTCACAGGTACCCCGATCCGTTGGTGGTCTTGGTAAATTGCACAAGCTGGTTCAGTGGACCTTGTGTAGGGCTTGAGAATTTGCACTTCTAACAAGCTCCTGATGTTGCTAGTCTGTGAACATATTTGGGGTGGCAAGGCTCTGGACTCCCGGGGTCTTCCTGCTGGCTGCTGTCACAGCGCAAGTTCCCAAGAGTGCACCGCTACTCATTTCTTTGGAATGATTTGGACTGAGTTTTCCCAGCCATGTCATCAAGGTTTTTGGCTATTTGTTCCATGACACTGAAAAGTTTGGACCTGACATACGCAGCTCAGGCTGCATTATCTATCTTCTCTGCCCTCTTGGATTGGAGATGGATCTCCTATGAATCTATGAGGGTAAGAAGGGTTGGGTGTCCCCGGGTAATGTGAACAGTTAGCACGCTCAACCACTGCTGATTAAAAGGTTTGCGGTTCAAATCCAAGGCCCCTCAGAAGAAAGGCCTGCTGATTGACTTCTGAACGACCAGCCTTTGAAAGCTCTGTGGGGTCCCGTGGTGCTGACCCACACGGCGTCACCGTGAGTTGGAATGGACTCCTCAGAAACGGGTTTAGTAAGCAGCACAAAGAGGAAACTCCTTGGTGAACTGGAGGACACGGTAGCTGAAACCATGGGCTCCAACATACTACCTCTGAGGCTGGCAAAGGACCGGGCAGTGCTGCCTTGTGTTGCAAAGAAGGTCCCTGTGATGTCAGAATGATTGAACAGCACTAACAGCAACATAGGATGTCAGGGCCCTTCACTTCCCCAGACCACTGACCAGGTTCAAAGACCCGCATGCGAGTATAGTTTCACAGTTAGACGTGTTTAGAAAATATAATGTTTGCAAAAGTAAAATCTTGGTTTACATTTTACAGAGCATGCACAATGAGTAGAACTCTTAAGGTCCACCGGAACCTGTTTAGGGTCCCCTCCACTTGCTCACCACCGATAAGTCGATTTTGACTCGTATTGATCCTACAGGAGAGGTTAAAATTTCCCCTGTGGGTATTTCAGAAACTGTAGCTCCTTATGGGAATAGAAAGCCTCCTCTTTCTCTGCAGCTGGTGGGTTCAAACTGCCAACCTTGTCTTTAGCAGCTCAGGACTGACTTGTATCTCTATGAAACCAAAATCTACCTCACTGCCAGGGAGGTGATGCTGACTCATAGTGACCCTGTGAGGCAGAGTAGATCTGTCCCTGTGAGTTTCTGAGACTGTAACTCTTTATAGGAGTAGACAGACTCTTCTTCCCACGGAGTGGCTGGTAGTTTCAAAGTGCTGACTTTGGTGTTAGCAGCCCAACATGCAAACACTATGCCACCAAAGCTCCTATAAGTAGATAAATATTTCTCTTATATCTGTGTTTCAACCAAAGGCATGGCTATAAAGGAAAAAAGGCCATGAGTGTCAAGAATGATTTGAAAATGTGGAGTTCTTTTGGGAAAGGATATATATATACTTGTGTATATAAATAGAATTCTGACGGCAAGAGTGGTCAGGAGTTGGACTGTTAATCTCAAGGTCAGCAGTTTGAATGACCAACCGCTCCTCTGGAGAAAGAGGAGATTTTCTACTCCTCTAAAGAATCACAGTCTCAGAAACCCACGGGGGTCATTTTACTCAGTCCCATGGGCCTGTGAGTTGGAATGGACTTGATGGCAGTGAGGGCATGTAAATATACAAACACCCACCTCGGACTTAGGATTTGACCTGCTCCCTCAGCCCTGTGAGCATCTGCATCCGAAGCCATGGACTTGGCCTTCTGTGAAGAACCCATTAGTGCACCGCCACAAAGAGAATGAGTTTCCTCTGTGTCAGTCCATTACCCTGCCAACGTTCAGGATGGAGCCAACACCCTTGGTTTCCCAGAGAAATTGGCTCAACATCCCCCTGATGTGGTTGCATGACATAGGCCACTCATGCAATGCACTGCATGTGCTCTATTTAATGCACTATCACCAACAAGTCTACATGGGTGGTAACTCTGAAAACCTTGCCCAAACAGCTGGCTTCACCAAAGTATATGGAACCATGTGGAGTCGTCGACCAGTTCGACTCTGCACTGGCTGTACGTTGGCATTGCCAAGGGGGCTTTCTCACTGACCGTGACCTGAATCCTGCTTCCACTAAGCCTTGCTTCATTGGTCTGGGATGGGGCCAGGCCAATGGGAGGCTTGAAAGCTCCTAAGGGATTCCAAAGTATGACCAAGGGTGAACACTACTATTTTTGGCCATCACATCCGGGAAGGCCCTTGGGACTTTGCCACTCAAAGTATGATAGGTCAAGGAAACAGCAACATCAGCATTAGCTTCTCCCATGCTAATGCCATCGAGTTGATGCTGACTCATATAGACCCTACAGGACAGGGCAGAACTGCCCTTGTGGGTTTCCCAGACTGTCACTCTTGCCCGGAGTCTACAGCCTCATATTTCTCCCAAGGAGTGGCTGGTGGTTTAGGACTACTCTCCTTATGGTTAACAGCCCAAGAGTACCAGGGCCTCTAGAACTGCTGGATCCTAGACCCCACCCTGAACCCACAAAATCAGAATCTGCCCCCCAGCCCGATTTCCAGGAACCTGGGTAAGTGCATGCATGTGAAAGTTTAAGAAATACTTCCTTAGAAACCATTACTTTCCAGAACAAACTCCTCCTGCCAGAGGTGCAGAAATGGAAGCCCATTAGGCCATGCTCGCCTAGAAGCAATTTGAGGTCTCAGTGCTCCTATATCCTGGCTGTCATCCAGATTTCCTTATTCTCACCTGGACTGTTGTCACTGCAGCAGGTACTGGTGAGTCCTCAGCACGAACAGCCCCAAATTCGGTCTAGAGACACAGCTCCCATTTCAGAGTAGTACAATCCACAGTTTCCTGTAGAGTTTCTGGCTTTTACTGGCTTGGGGTAGGGTCTAGTGGGAAACGCATCTTAGCAAGAGCCATTATGTATTCTGGATGTGCACAATGAGTTTGTCTTGAGGCATATTTATGTCTGATGTTGTTATGTATTCTCTTTCTATCCCATGCAACGTTATTTTTTTTGAAAATTTATATTTGCTTTTAATTACCCAGACATATAAGTGATTTATAGCTAGGTCTGATCGATTGGAATCAGATGACCACGCCTGGATTAACCATGGGTCCTGGTGACCATTAGGCACTTCTTTCCATGAATGATATTTTCACCTGAGTGAATGCATTCACGACTTTTCTTCTCTTAAGATAAATAAGCAGGTGGGTATCATTTTGCTCTGCTGGCACTTCCTTGTGCTGTTTTAAGTTCACCCAGCAATTTTTAAAAAGAGAAACATATTACAACTGTCACACACTTTATAATTCATGTGGAAAAATTTGGGGGAGAGCTAAATAGAGGTGACCCGTGGTGCAGTCTTACTTACTGCTTGTTAGAAGGTACTGAAATCTTATATACATAAACACTAGAAACCAGGAGAGAGGAAATGGTGGTTCCATGGCAGAATTCTCACTAGCCATGCAGGAAATTTGGGTTTGATTCTTGGCCAGTGCGCCTCCTGTTACAGCTACCACCTAACTGCTAGTGGAGGCTGGCATATTGCTATGATGCTGAACAGATTTTAGCGATGTTTTCTGCCTACAGACAGACTAGGAGGAAAGGCCTGGTGAACTCCTTCAAGCCATCAGCCACTGAAAACCCCCCAGCTGACAAGGGGTCAAATCTACAACCCATTGAAGGAATGGGGTAGGACCAGTGGGCATTGAGTTCTGTAGCGCATGGAGTCCGCATGAGTCAGCTGGCTGACTTGAAGGCAATTGTCCACAGCACTCTCTAGGAAGGCAGTGGTTGGAGCACATAGGCGTCCTTCATGTGGCCCCATGATCATCAGGCCTTAAGTCATGCAACCAACTCTGGGAAATGAGAGATGCCCGGGGTACCAGGAATATTTGAAAGACCTGGTGTAAATTGGTTCAGCCCAGGGGAGTTCTGGAAACCACCGAGGTAAGCTTCCTGCTGAAACCACTAACTTAGCTCCAGTGCGAGTGGATGGGTGTCTGCACATGTACCCAGCCACCATTAGTGCGTTTGTTGTTGTTGTTGTTGTTGCCGTTCACGTCCGTAGAGTCGATGCCGATTCACAGTGACCCTATATGACAAGGTAGAATTCCCCCTGTGACTTTCTGACACTGTGACTCTTTACAGGAGTAAAAAAGCCTCATCTTTCTCTTGAGGAGTGGCTGGTGGTTTTGAATGGTTGATCTTGCCATTAGTCCATTGCGTAACCAGGTGCTGTCAATTTGGTTCCAATTCATGGCCACTCTATGTACAGCAGAACAAAACAACACGCTGCCCTGCGCATTTCTCACAGCCATTCCTACATTTGAGCCACTGTGTCAACTCATCTTGTGGAGGTTTGTCCTCCTTTTGTCTTGACCAAGCATGCTGTCCAACTCCAGGGACTGGTCCCTCCTGATAACACCCAAAGTACATGAAGCCAAATGTCACCATCCTCGCTTCTAAGAATCAATCTGGCTGTAGTTCTTTCAACATGGATTTGTTTGTTCTCCTAGAAGTTCCTTGGTATATTCAATATTCCTCACCAGGACCATATTTCAAATGCATCAATTCTTCTCATGGGACTTCCTTATGCATTTTCCAGCTTCCACATGAAAATAATCATGCATTGGGATAGGATACTCCTGAGTTTTTAAGGTGACAAAGTCACCTTGGTTCAAAAAAAATGTTTAAAAGGCCTTTTGCAGCAAATTCACTGAAAGCAATTTATCCAGTGATTTCTTTACAGATATTTCTATGAGCGTTGGTTGTGGATGGGTCCAAGTAAGATGAAATGCTTCATCATTTAAATCTTTTCTCTGTTTATCATGTTGCTTATTGGTTCAGTGGTGAGGATTCTTGTTCTTTTAACCTCGAGTTGTAATCCATACTGAAGACTATCATCTTTGAACTTCATCAGTAAGTGCTTCAACTCCTCTTCCCTTGCAGCAAGCAAGGCTGGTCGCCTGCATATTTCAGGCTGTTCTCAAATCTTCCTGCAATCCTGAAGTCTCCAATTCAGTCATTCAAAACTCAAAACAGCTCAATGCCATGGAAGTCAAGTCAATTCTGACTCGAGCAACCCTGTAGGCCAGGAAAGAACCTCCCGGAAGGTTTCCAAGGCTGTAATCTTTGTGGCAGCACATGGTCACATCTTTCTCACTCGGGATAGCTGGTGAATTCCAAGTGTTGCTCTTTCGGTTAACAGTGAAGTGCTTAAACATTGCCCTACCTGGATTCCAAGTGTGAGCTAGCAGCCACAATTTTCTTCTGAGACCAAAGGGGTTGTTAGCTGTGAATTCTCGACCAAGGGTGGTCCAGCAGACCTGCTCAGTATTTGCCCAGGTGCAAAATCCATCAAGAGGATGCATTGTCATTATTTTTAATCACATAACACACCCAGGTGTAGTAGCAACCCAGCTTTGTAATATCACCCTGGTTTTGATAAATATGTACCATTCCTTGATAACGCTTCCAAATCCTTTAATATCCTGCAGCTCAGTCCCTGATGTCTGGCTGTAACAAAAGGTGTGAAGGGAGACCATATGTCAATAAACTCTCCCCGTCTGCCACAACTCAGCGCATAATCAGCTCCACGGTAAAATGCATGGTAAGTCAGTTATGCGCTGGCGGGGAGGGCAAGGGGCCCCTTTCAGGTTTGTCTTCTGATGAAGTTGACCAAAATGACTTCTTATTTCAGCCTATTAGGAGAGTGAGAGTTGCCCCCCTCCCTCGCTATTTTTCTTTTCCCTTTTTGTCCCTTTCCCCTTGGAGGGACAGCCTGCTCTGCTATTCTGAAAGGGTTGTCTGTTTTATGCTGCGCTCTCCACTCCATTAAATCACCTTTCCTCACATTAAATACAGGTCTTCAGGGTGGTCAGAGAGCTTTGCTGTGAGGGATAATGATATAATTAGGATGACATGCATGAAAAATCATTTTTCAGCTCAATCCCAGGCAGACCACGGGGAAGCATGAAATGGGAAGGGGGAGAGGTGTACCTCACTTTAGACAAGAGCCAGGCTTCTGAGGGGGCCAGTCTCGACCTGGAAGGCTGCTGAAGGCTTCTTTACCTCACTCACTCATTCACTCATTCACTCGTTCATTCAACCAGCTTGCTACTTACTTATTAAATGCCAGACCTTGGGGCTCTCTCACTGAACAAAAGAGACAAAAATCCCCCTTCTGTCAAGAAGCTTCCATAAACAGAGGCATTCAAACACTTCCTAGAGAATGTGTTTAAAGTCCAATTTACACAAAAGCAGAAGAAGAGACTGATGCGAGGGGTTTCACACACACGTTCATATATGACTCCCATTGCAGCGACAAAGTGTAGGACTCTTCCAGGAGACACTCTTCATTGGAGTTAAATTGCTCCCCCCAACCCCCTGAGCTCTCTCTCTCTCTCTCTCTTTTTTTTCTTTCTTTCTGAGAGCAATTGCCCTTGGAAGGGATTAGCTGTTATCACTCTCTAGCACCTTAGTGTGAACTTATTTATTGGCTCCTTTTCCTGCCTAGATAGGAGGGGCCTCCAGGGCTGCTAAAAGCCAGAAAAATCCCAAAAAAGGCAGTAGCAAGAGAGGCAGAGGACAATTGGCGCCAGTGTTTCTCATTTGAGTGGGGGGGGGCATTTGTTAAAGATGCAGATTACACACGCATACAGCACACACACACTTCCCTGCCGCCCCACCCAATATGGCCCTACTAAATAAGGATCCTACCCCACCATCTGTCCGGGAGCCCCTGAACTGGCCCTTCCCATGAAACAAGCCAGGGCCATTGAAAGTGACTCTTTAGGCAAAAGACCAGTGACTTAGGTTTTCCAAACCACGATAAAGCCCATTTGTTAAGCACTTGCATATTAACCAAAAGGTTGATGCTTCAAACCCACCCACAGGTTCCTAGGAAAGCAGGCCTGGTGATCTGTTTCTGAAAGGGCACAGTCTTGAAAAGGATCCCTGGTAACATATTGTCCTGCTAGCCATAAGGTCAGCAGTTCAATACTACCAGCTGCTCTGAGAGAGAAAGCTGAAGCTTTCTACTGTACAGATGTATAGTCTCAGAAACCTACCAGGGCAAGTATACTCTGCTGCCATGAGTCAGAATTGACTCAATGGCAGCAAGTGAGTGGATGGGCAGGGATTGATTGGGCACCAACTAACACTAAGAGCAACTATTTTGGGTGGCAGTGACATTCTTCTGCTTTATCTAGAATCTGAACTCTCAGCGTCATTAACAATGGAGGCAACAGACAAATAATTATAAACTACAGAAGGGTAAAGAAAAGCTAAAGAAGTTACTTCTGTTTGGGGTTTAGTTGTGTGCTTTTTTTAGCAGAAAATATGAACTATGAAGGAGCAGGGACTTGCTGGACTTAAATATGAACTGTAAGATCTCTCTCCGGGCTAGAGTTACATCTCAGTTCTTGGCTCTGCATGAGAAAGAATTCACGCCAAAGCCTGGCTCGTGATCCAAGTGAGTTTAATGAAAGTTAAAAGAAGTTTCAGGTTTTACGCGCCACCCCTAGTATTGCTCCCCACCATGCAGCCTGGCAGAGACTGCTCGAGGTCACGCAAAGATCTCTCTCCTAAGTTTTCCTCCAAAAAAAGACCTGTCTCATGTTCTTTCTCAAGTTCTCTCCCCAGTTCCTGTCCCCAGTTTTTCCTTTCTCCCCCTCACTCCTGCCTTTTCAAGGATTCCCGGGGGGAGGCATGGTGAATGACCCCAGGTCGATCCCATTGGCTGAATTGCAATCACCTGGCCCAGGTGGGCTGATCCAGGTTTAACGCCCATCCGTACCCACCAGCGGGAAAACCTAGGCTTTTGTTCTATGCTTGGTTCTCCTGGGCATGCGTCAATGGATATCTCATTCCTGCCTATCTGCCTAACAAAACCTATTTTTCAACCCCAAGTCTTTCTTGCCAAAAAATAATGTCCCATAATAGGAATGGCATGAGCAGGGCTTCTGCGTTGGATCAGATCAAGAAGATAGCTTTCATGCCCTGTACTAAGATCACAAAAGAATGTAATCCAGTGCCTTGTAGACAGTCTCGTGTAAACAAAAGGTTTTCTAAGAGTCTCCAGAAGGCTGTGCTACAGCCTAAATAGGCTGAATTGCAACCTAAAACAGAGAGGGACCCATTTCAAAGAGATGTGGGGACATGGCTTTCATAAAATTGAATGCATCATGTAATCCAGTGCAAGGGAAACCCAGTAACTTTGGGAAGGAACTGCATTGGCTTGGACTAAAGAGCCAGAGATAGTGCTACATAAAAAGAAAGAAGATGATTGATAAAGCAACCCAGACATTATTGTGGAAAAGGAAAAGGGACTTAGAAGACAATCAAAAGCTACAAGGAACCTCTCTTAGGGAGAAGTCTTGTGGTTTCAACTTGTGTGCTCTGGGGGATATTTGGCAGTCACGTATTAAATTATGCATTCAATTTAATCCCTTTAAGGGATTTTGTCACTGGGCCTACAGCCCAACTATCCTGACAAAAAAATCTATCTTGAAAATCACCCTGCTGTGAGGAAGCTAAAGGCAAGCACATGATACGATCACATGGAGGGAAATTGGGGAGCCAATGCAACAGCAAGAACCCAGGCCCTAGACCTATGAACCAAAGCAAACCCATCTTGCCGGGTCTCGCTGCTTGAGCTGGTTTGGCCAATGCCACGTGGAGTGGAGATGTGCTGCCCCAGCCAAACCTTCCTCAAATTACAAAATTATGAGCAAATAATACACTGAGTGGGATTGAAAGTCACTATGCAGCAATAGGTAAGTAAAACATATGGGCCTACCATTACCTATCTGTAAAGAGTCTTTGGCAATGGTTTATGGAAGACGCAGGCCCTGATTACCTCCCATAACACGTATTCTTTATCATAGCCACGGACACTCATGGAAACATTAAAGTTGTGCTTGAGAGAGGAAAAGGTGAGTTAAGAACTGAGAAAGATGGTCATGTGGCCTGGATATTGCTCAAACACTCCATTCTCCTTGGTCTCTTGGAAGAAGGAGAGGGATGAGAACCCAAAGCTGTAAACATTGTGTGGATTAGAAACGTGTTAAGTTTGGCGTGAGGGCTGAAGGCCCAGGTTGGTAAAATTATTTCTGTGGGATTTTCTAGAACCAGAGCTGCTCTGAGGCCCACACTGGAGAGAATGCCATTGTCATTACCCTTGTATGCTTTATTTTGGCTGAGTCCCTCCACCACCATATGTCAGGGCTTACTCAGTGCCCCTTCTCAGCCCTGATACACGGTGTTGCCAAAAGGGCTCAGAGATGTTAAGCAATCTGATCAAGGTCATGAGGCTTAAGGTCAGGTACAGAGCCAGACACTGAAATGCAAGAAGACTGACTCCTATGCCCAGACCTGGGACAAATCTCTCTGACAGAGCTGGGTAGATGCCCCTAAACATCCGTCTTGTGTGTGTGTATTTGTGTGTGTGTGTATGTGTGTATCCACATATATATGTTTGGTTTATTTGTCATCAACATAATTAGAGTATTTCTATCCAATTAAAAAATGAATTAAGCCAAGGTTGGTGGTTTACAATTTACACAAGTGCCTTTATGAACTATCATGGTTTACTTTCTTTCATTGGGAGGCAGCTCCAAGCTTCAGACCTCTTCACTCCCCAGGTGAGGTGCTACATTCAGACCAGAGTCAGAGGAAAGGATTGACCAGAAAGAGTCAGTTCACTGAATGAGGTTCCTTTTAAAAGGAAGCCAAAATTGCCCTCTAAACTCATGGCCATCAAGTCAATACTAGCTCATACTGAGGGACCCTGTTGAACAGGATCCTATGGTACAGGGTAGCTCTGTCCCTGTGACTCTCCAAGACTAACTCCATGGAAGCAGAAAGCACCAGGTTTCTGCCACAGGGCTGATGGTGGTATCAAATTACTGGCCTTTGTGATGTCAGCTCAACTTGTAACCACTATGCCAAAAGGGCACTTAGTCAATCTAACAGGCCTGGCAAAATGTAGAGCCAGACATTATATACTGAAAAGGGCTCACCACCACCACCACCACCAAAGGCTGGCTTTCTGGTGGGGTCTTCTGAAGGGTAAGGGTAAGGGTAAGGGTAAGGGTAAGGGTAAGGGTAAGGGTTAGGGTTAGGGTTAGGGTTAGATAAAATTGATGTGTGACTTGATAGGGCCACTAGTAAGCCAGCATATATAAATGACTTACTCCCTCCCCCAACAGAATGGGTTCTTTTCTCCAAGATTTCACGAAACATGGCATGACCAGGAAAGACAACCGGTCCAAATTCCTAAAGCCACCAAAGTGGAGGCCGTCCCTCTCCTCCCCTCCCCATCCCCGTCCTCTTTATCCCACTTTGCAGGACGACTCAGGAGCGGGAGAGCTGGCTTAAGACCCATTGTGACTGCTGCCTGCCTATCAGTTCATGGGGGCAAAAGGAAGAGAAAAACCACTTCTTTTAAAGTCACCCCCCAACACGTACACTAGGGTTGGCATGTCCTCTCCACCCCCCAAGAAGGATCACTGGTCAGCAGCATTCTCTGCTTAAGGCAAGCAGCCCAAACACCTGGGGAAACCCCAAGAGTCCCTCTTTGGGTGTATGTCCCATTTTTTCCCCCAGGATTGCATAATTGGAATAAACAAAACCCCCTGTCTGAGAAACCACAAGGTCTGATTTCTTTGCTAGACTAGCTTTTCCACATGCAGCAGCCCACCTTAGACAAGTGCCAGCCACTTCTGCAGGTGCTGTTCACAGCAGAGGAAGGGGAGCCCTTCCAGAGAGAGGCCCAGAAAGCAGTCAATAGAACTGATGGTCAGCCAGCGGGCACTCCCCAGTGGAGAGAAACTCTTTTTACCACTCCACGAATAATGTGGGACCCAAACTCCCAGTAAGGCCCCGAGGGCTTAGCCAGGTATCACCAGTCTCTCTTGCAGGGCCTCCGCGGGACAACTAGGAAACCTATGCATTTATCTAAGGTCAGTGAGAATTTTCAGGCGCCTACAAGCGAATGTCTGTCTGCCTGCCTGCCTGCCTTTTTAGAGTGGCTGATGGAAGCCTGCGTTCTTTGTACCCCCAATGACCCAGAGGCCCCCGAAAACAAGAGGGAAATAATTATTGCCTTTATTACTCAGCCCACCTCAGACATGAAAAAGAAATGGGAAGCATTTGAAGGGAACAATCTTCGTGATTTGGTAGAAGTGTCTTATTGGGTGTATCACAACACAGATGACCCTACCACGACAGAGACAAAGAAATAGCTAAAATACTAGGAATTGCCATGAGACACAACAGAGACTCAGAAAAAGAGATCATGGCCCACTCACGGAGAGACTGACCTGTGGCACCGCCAAGCCCTGAGGAAGGAAGGATCCAGGTGCCTACTACAGAAGAGACAGACATTGGAAAAAACATTGCATTGAAAACTCCAGGAGAGATGGACAAACCTCCACTAGAGAGGACGGGCCTCGTCCTGGCCTAGAAAAACCCAAGTGAGAGACAATAACGCTTGAGGAAGCTGAAGGAATGTCTCAGGGCTCTGTTTCACTGGCCCCCAGGTTCCCGTGCTAACTGTCCAAGTTGGGGGCCAGCCAGGAAATATCTTGGAGGACACAGGGGCCATCTTCTCAGGTTCAAAAAAGAGAACGGACACATGGTCAAAGGAAAGATTGGAATTACTGTCAGCCTATGATTGCTTCCAAAGTACTCACACCAGAAGGTTTGCATGGAGATTGGGGGGCTTCCCAAGCCATCAAGGTAAAAAATGTCTCTCTGCCCTATGTCCCAGTTAGCCACATGGTTTTCATGGCACTGGCTCCCGGCTCGGCTGTTGAGCCAGTGAAACTCTTTTAGCAGGAGTTGAAGTGGCCATCAGCGGAAGGACAAAACCTCCACAGTGGGCTTCCCGTTTCAATACAAAGCCACCTATAACACCTCTTGGACATTATCATTGTCCTGGACTCTGAATCGCCACCCCAGATCTAGAATGCGCCTGACATGTCCACATGGTTTGAATCAGGTTCGGGTTAACCCCTCTCGATCACTTAGTGACATGGGACACTAGACCCTGGAATACCTTTACTTTCCAGATGAGAAAACTCACTCAAAAAGACACAGGTACTGACCAACAGGAACACAACTGGTTAACAACAAAGCCACATTCCCAACCAGTGTCTGGAGCCAGAGCTCAGAGCCCCATATGCCTGTGCCCAGCTGAGCAGTCACCCTCTCCTGGACCCTCGAAAGATCTGAGCAGATCCTCCCCCACCAGGCCCCCCTCCCACGCCCAAATATGTTTTTTCATAGGAGGGCACTGAATCTGCAGCTCTGGGAGAGGGACATATCTGATGGAGAATACGGAGCAGACAAAGGGGGAGGAGGGGAGAGTGGAGCACATCCTGGCCCACCAGGCTTGAGGATGATGTTCCCACTCAGAGAAGACAGTCCACACAGAAGACCACATGGCCAGCCCAAGATGAGACACGACGTCCCTCAAAGACCCATAGCCCTAGAAGGGACAACACTGGAGAGACAATGCAGGAACGGATCCCGCCACACCGAGGCATAGCACTAAGGGGGTGCAGCAGAAGAGCAAGGAGGTGGAGCAACAAGGTGCCCAGGGAATACCAAAGGAGGACTTTGGGGGCAGGACTTGGTGCCCGCACAGACTGGACTGGAACACACTGCTAAGGGCCAACAAACAGTCCGTGAACTAAAAACGAGCTTTCCTTTCTTGAGGAGTTGTGTTTTCTTTGATGGTCATTGGATTTTGGCTGTTTTCTTTCTTTTGGTGCTTGCTTTCGCTCTGTCTTGTGTTTGTGCATGTTATTACCTCTACTGTATGTCTAAAAAGAGATGCTGGATGCACAATCTGCAGGAGAGAAAAAGGGGACCAACGTTTCGGGGGAGGGCCACGGGAAAGAGGGAGTTGGGGGGAAAGGGAGTGATGTCAAGAAACCCAGAGACAAGGGAACAACAAGTGGATGCAAATCCGTGGTGAGGGCGATGTAGGAATCCTGGTAGGGCGTGATCAAGGGTGAAGGAACCAAGAGGATTTACTGAAACCCAAATGAAGACTGAGCATGGCAGTGGGCACAAGAGGGAAATGAAAGGGAATAGCAGAGCGACCTAGGAAGCACGGGCCAGTTATAGAGGTCTAAAGAAAGGCACGCACAGATGTAAATATATTTATCTGTGAGCATGGGGAAATACACCTATGTCCATATCTTTATAGGTGTCCTATTAAGGTAGCAGATGGCCTTTGGGCCTCCATTCAAGGACTCTCTCATTGCAAGAATACCTTGTCCTATTACATTGGCATTCTATGATGCTCACCTTCCCGACACGTTCCCTGAAGTCTAAGCGGTTGCATAAGCAAATGTGGTCAAGAAAGCTGATGGTGCCCTGCTATCAAAAGATATGGCGTCTGAGGTCTTAAAGGCCTGAAGGGTAAGCAAGCGGCCATGTAGCTCAGAAACAACAGAGCCCACATGGAATAAGCATACCAGCCTGTGCGATCACGAGGTATCAAAGGGATCAGGCATCATCAGCACAAAAAAATCTCATTGCGAATGAGCAGGGAATGCTGGGTAGAGAGCCAAAGCCCATTTGCAGTACACTGGACATTCCCTTAAGTAAGGTCTTGGGGAAGAGACAAGCCTACACAGGGTACTAGACAGCAACGGTGAAACACAACTTTCCTATAGCTCCTCAATGCTTCCTCTCCCCTCACTATCAAGATCCCAATTATAACTTACAAATCTGACTAGACCAGAGAATGTACACTGGGACAGGTAGGAACTAGAAACACAGGGAATTCAAGGTGGATGAGCCCTTTAGGACCAGTGTTATGAATGGGGATGCTGGGAGGGTGGAGGGAGGGTAGGCTGGCACCAGGGAACCGATGACAAGGATCTACAAAACACCTCAAAAGAAAAGGGGGTGAAGGGGGACATCAGACAGTGCAAGTTATGACAAAATAATAATTAGTAAATGATGAAGGATTTATGAGGAGGGGTAGTGAGAATGGGGGCGGGGGGAATGAGGAGCTGAGGCCAGGGGCTTGGGTGGAGAGAAGATATTTTGAGAATAATGAGGGCAATGAATGTACAAATGTGCCTTATATCAGAGGTGTTTG
Organism: Tenrec ecaudatus; assembly: GCF_050624435.1. Taxonomy (NCBI): domain Eukaryota; kingdom Metazoa; phylum Chordata; class Mammalia; order Afrosoricida; family Tenrecidae; genus Tenrec; species Tenrec ecaudatus. Next base: position 433,672 of record NW_027459016.1, read on the forward strand.
CACATATTGTGGTTTTTGTTGTATGAGACCCTATAAAAGGAGAGGGAAAAAAAGACCCTGGCAGAGGGCTGATGCTAGGATGATCTCACGCTGGATTAGACCAGCAAAAGCAGGTGCTGCAGTCGCCTCACCCTGTGTCTATTCCTATGTGAGGCATGAAGCTTAGGGTCCACAGCCCCGGCAGCTGGACAGTGAGAGAGGCGGGGCTCTGAGGTCATTCCACAGGGGGAATGGCCCTCCGGTTCCTGCAGGGCCCACCCTCCTGGGTAGTCATGCTGTCTGGGGCACCTCTTTCACGGAGCCCACACCAGGGGAGCTCTTCAACTCATGGGGGATTGGCAGGAAGCCTCTGCTCATGCACACACACCACCACCTAGCTGGAGGACCTTGGTGAACAAAGCCTGAGGCCGACAACAAGCCCACTAACTGCTCCTGTGAGAGATATAATCAGGATCCAGAAACCGGCAACTGGGAGCAAGGGGCAGCATACCTGGGTCCCAGCCCCTCCCACTGCCCTCTGCAAGGAGTGACATTCCAAAGCACAGTGTTTTCCAAAGGCACTGTCAGGACTTTGGAATGGGCAGCTCATTTGTGGACATGGATACTATGTGATCCAGACATACTACCTCCTCTGATCCTGTCAGCCGAGACTAAAAACCCTTCCAAGCAGAAAGCCATGCATCTGAACAGTATCCACCAGCCACTCACGTCCACTCCTGCTGCCTCCAAAGAGCTTTCCTGGGTTGGTCAGATCTCCCTGGGGACAGATATCCCTCGGTCCTTGGTTCTGCGTGAGAAAGAATCACGCCAAAGCCTGGTTTGTGAACCAAGTGAGGTTTAGGAGAGTTAGGGAGGTGTGGTGGGCAACCCTGGTCGATCCTAGTGGCTGAATTGAATATACTTGGCCTAGGTGGGTCGATGCAGGTGCAGCGCCCACCCAGGTGGACCTGCCCTTCCTGGCCGGAAACCTGGACCTCTGAGCACGCACAGTGTGCCACTCCTTCCTGGGCCGCTAACTGGGCCCTCTGAGCATGTGTAATGGACACCCCAGTCCCTATGCCAGCTACCTAACATTTCCACCCTGAAGAGATGTGGACTCAAATCATTGGGGTACTGGGCGACGACATCTCTAGCTACTTCCTGCTGGTAAAAGGGGCGAAGTGGGGCTTTGGGTCCACACCCTTCCTGCTCTGCTGGGAGGGGCTGTCCATTCAGCGCTAGGATGGATAAGGTTGAAGTGGTCCAGGAGATGGTGGTCCTGGAGCTGGCACACTTGGATTAGGGGCTTTGGTAACTTGAGAACTTCTGGAAAAACCAACAAACGCACAAAAGAGTGAACAGTTTAACTGAGACAAGGCTAGGATTGTGAGGTGGGAGTGCCCTTGAAAGTAGGTGAGTATCACAGGAAGTAAGTAAAAATCTTAGGATTATCAGGCGTGTGTGTTTGTTCATTCTAAGTACCGGCACGGGGGTAAAAGCATTCACAATTTCCCCTAGGGGGTCCAGGGTTTGGGCACTACTGGGTGCAGTGGGATCACCGCTTCACTTATGATCCTAAGGCATTGGCCCCTCTGATAAGAACCATCCTTCTTTTTAACCCTATAACGCTTCACTTTTAAATTTTGGGGCAAAAAAAATTTCGTTTTGATTCATTACTTTCATAGTTATCAATATATATACATTTATATTCATTTCATTAAATGTTAGGGAAAGGTTATGATCGGCGTTTTAGTGTTAAATTGTAATATTTGGATGCTACAGGCGGAGTCAACAGGGATCAAAAGTAGAGTAACTGCCTGTGTCATTTTTAATTTTCTCGGGTTCCATTTGAGTAAAAGGCTTGTAAGTTACCCGCGGACCAAATGCCCTTGGTGCCTCTACTAGGGGTAGAATGTTCAGGGAGGGTTCAGGGCTGGGACAATAGTGACCTGAAGTACAGGATCCCTTAGGGCAGGGGTCCTCAAATTGTTCACACAGGGGGCCAGTTCATTGTCTCTCCGACCGTTGGAGGGCCAGACTGTGGTTTTCAAAAAACCTACGGACAAATTCCTATGCACACTGCACGAGTCGGCTGCTAAGCAGGACAGGCAGTGGCAGCAAAAACACCCCGAGGGTGGGATAAATGGCATCGCGCCACATGTGCCCCATGGACCACAGTTTGAGGACGCCTGCCTTAGGGGTTCCTGGGTGCACTGGGGATGAAGGTCTCCTACTGCTCCTCGAGAGGAGAAGTGCTCTAAGTTCTGGCATCTCCGCCCACTTTCCCGGCACTCTACTGAACTGTTCCCGGTGAATCACGGTTGGATGGGAAAGCGTACCATTCTCTGCCCATCATTCTCCTTTCTGAAAACGATACTGTGGCCAAATAGAGTTGCAAAGTGAATCTATCAGCTTTTGTTTGCCCAGCGTCTCTGTATCAACTCTATCCCAATTGGACACGATTCATGCAAGGGGGCAATTCCTGAGCATCAAGCTGCTAAGTCCCATCTAGAAAGCACAAAACAAGGAGGCGATTGACAGCTTGCTGCCTCCAGGTCAATAACCCCCACTTGAGAGCGCACCCCCGGGTTGCCCTGAATCTCATGCCTCAGCCCGTGGGAAGGGGTCAAGGACTAGGCGCCGAGGGCAAACTTTAGGTCCAACCATTTTTCTGGACAACAGGCTAGGAGGACCACTGCTTGGGATGGCCCCAAGGCCCTCCAAGACGCCTGCTGGCGGGGCTGATGCTCAAATCTCTAAAGGGAACCTTAAGGGAAATTGGAATTTCTGGCTGGAACATCATGGCAGAGGAGCTGTGTATTAAGTAAGAGCTGTCCCCAAAAGTGCCTGAAGCAGCATCGCTGAAAGCCTAAAGGTAACAGTGACCCCGCCTAGGCTTCCGAACGCCATTGGCCTAAGCTTGGGCCACGGAAAACCAGCCTGTAAGAAGGAACAAACCAAATCTGGAAGAACACTAGCCCTATAACGCCTCAAGTTTTAAATTTAGGAAATATTTTTTTTTTGGTTTTTATTCTTTACTTTCATAGTTATCAATATATATGACATTCAAAATATATTTTAAAAGCATAAAATTTTCAGTGTTTTTGAAATGTGACCAAATTGTCACATTTATAATTTGGGTACTAGATACGTTTTCATTAAGAATTATGACAATTTTGTGCTTGGCGTTATAGGGCTAGAGCAGCTTGTTTGAAAAACCAGGAGAAAGGCAAAGGGAATGGAGGGGAAAAGGGAAACTTTTGGCTCCCGGGACCAGGCAGGGCTAACTCCCAGGCCTCTTCACCCAGCTCCCTAGGCAGCGCCCTTCCACATGTTTGGACTGGTGGGTGCCATCTTGGCCATGGTCACAGATCCTGTTACCTCTCGGCTACAATGGCGACTGTGTAGGAACTCTGGGAAAAGCTGAAACAGCTTTGACAAGAGTGAAGCCATTTGGGGCTGACAGAAGCCACCATGAAAAGAAAATAAAGTAACTAGGAAGTGTAAATGAACTAGCTGATATTGGGGAGGTAGGCTGTGCAGACGTCGCCCAAGGGAATGTCATGAAGGAAATGGGTGTTCAGAAGGCTTGCGAGAACGACCAGAGCAGTTTTGGTTCAACTAAGAATGGCTAACCCTAATACCCCGCTTCTCACTCGCCTAGTCCTGAGGAAGTATCCAGGTACCTACTATACAAAACAGTGACATTGGAAAAATCAGTGCCTTGAAAAGCCCAGGAGAGGCGGACGAGCCACCACTAGAGAGAACAGGCGTAGTCCTCACCTAGAAAAATCGAAGCTACAGACAATAATGCTCGAAGCTGAATAAAGGTGTCCAGGCTCTGTTTCACTTGACCCCAAAGAGCCCATGTTCACTCTCCATGTAGGGAGCCAGCCAGTAAATTTCTAGGTGGACAAAGGGGTCACCTTCTTGGTTTCAGAAAAGACTACAGGTGCCTTGTCAAAAGGAAAGGCTTTCATTACAGGGGCCCCAGGGCAGACCCAAGCACACACATGGACAACGGCCAGAATAACAGATTTAGCACAAGAGACAGTTACACGCTCCTTCCTGGTAATGCCTCAATGCCCCTTTCCCCTAATTGATCGTGACTTATTATGAAAAATGGCAGCCATAATTACTTTCTCATCTGCTACAACCACCTTAACCCTTGAACTTGAAAAGCCAAAAGTTTTGCTCACCGCTCCAATGTCAGAGTGATATGTGTTTTATCAAGGAGCAGAAGAGACCTCCTCAAAGGAACTTCTTGATAAATCACTAAAAGATATTCCTTTTGTTTGGGCAGAGAACAACCTGCCAGACCTTTCTGAACTGCAGGTGCCTGGGGTCGTACAACTTCTGAGCTCAGCTACACCGGTGTGTCAAGCTAACCCTACTCCCTGGATAGCAAAGGTGGGTATTTCTGTTCCCATTTGCAGACTAAAGAGGACAGGCATTTGGGTCCTCTGCAAGTCCACATGGAATGCTCCCCTGCTGCCCATGCAGAAGGCGGGAACTGAGGACTTCCAACCGGTGCAGGATCTCAGAGAGGCAAATGAGAGGATAGAAACTGGCCACCCCACGTGCCAAAACCCGAGACCCTCCTGAGTACTATCCCGTCAAACTGGATTTGTTATACTGTTTTGGACTTAAAGGATGCTTTGTTCTCCATACCCGTGTCCCCTGCACATCAACCCAGTGAAGACTTACAGGCACACAAAGAGGAACACCCCCAAACCACCTTGCTCCAGTATGCAGATGACCTCCTCCTGGCCTCCGAAACCCTGGAGGAATGCCAACGGGCTACCAAGGACCTGATAATAGTCCTTGGCCCATTGGGGTACAGGGTATCTGCAAGAAAGGCTCAACTGTGTGTCCATAAAGATGTATACCTAGGCTACCAACTGGAGGAGGGAAAACGGACCTTGTCCCCCAGCCGCACTGAGGCGATCCTCAAAATCCCAGTCCCTGAGACTAAGAGGCAGTTGCAAGAGTTTCTAGGAGCTGTGGGGTACTGTCCATTGTGGAATTTGGGATTTGCAAAAACAATGAAACCCCTATATGCAAGTACTGGGGAAAGGAAAAAGAACTTAAATGGTCTGAAGTAGAACAACAAGTGTTTGAATCCTTTAAAAAGTCGCTCATATGGGCAACCTCTCTTGCCCTACTAGACATAGTAAAGCCCTTCCAATTGTCTATGTGAGACCAGAGGCACAGCAAAAGAAGTGCTAACTGAGAACTTGCGGCCATGGAAGAGACCTGTGGCCTATCTTTCAAAGAAACTGGACTCTGTAGCTGCAGGATGGCTGAGCTGCATGCGAACTGAGGCTGCCACGGCCATCCTAGTCATAGAAGCTAGAAAGCTTACACTGGGACAGGATATTGCTGTGGTAGGGGGACCTATGTTTGAACCACTCCTAACCAGTCCCCCAGACCGGTGGATCTCGAATGCCAGGACTATACCACAAATCCCCAAGGTAGTGGCTGTGACCATGCCATCCCCAGTGTTACAGCCACAACCTACATACTCAGAAAATGATCTAAAGATAAGGCAAGAGCTGGCCTGCCAAAAAGACTGGGAGCATCCAGGGTGGCTGCTCCATCCTGATGGAAGAAGATTCATGCCAGAAGCTCTGGGAGAGATCTGATTCAAGGACTACATGAAGGTATGCATTTGGGATCCTCTCTAAACTGTCTCAGTTGCTTCTCAGGCACTTTTACATACCCAGGCTTGGACACTGGGTGGCAGATGTCACCCACCGTTGATTGCACTGTGCTCGCGTAAACAACCCCAGAAAGAAAAGGAGCAACCCCAACCATGAGCTCGAGGTAGTAGTCCTGGAGAATTCTGGGAGGTGGACTTTAAGGATATCAAACTTAGAAAGTATGGCTACCAATATATGCTGGTGTTCGTAGACACCTGTTCTGGATGGGTGGAAGCCTTCCCAACAAAGAAGGAAACTGCTGCCACTGTGTGTATATTATTAGTAACTAAAATTGTCCCTAGATTTGGCCTTCCCACCACTTTGGGGTCCAACAATGGCCCAACATTTATTGCTCAAATTACTAAAGTCTTAGCAATGCTTCTAAATATTAACTGGAAACTCTTCAGGGCAAGTAGAAAAAATAAACAGAACCCTAAAGGAATTGTTCGTTAAGTTGCATTTAGGACCTGGCGAGAACTGGGTTGATCCTTACTTTACCTTTAGCCCTACTTCAAGTCTGATGCGCTCCCTTTGTGAAAAGTATGACCCCATTTGAATTTATGTTTGGCAGACCTTCCCCAAATCCTCCCAAGATTGAAGGAAATAGAAATAATGGAAGTCACTAATCGTTCCCTCATCGAGTGCCTGCAGCCTGTGCAACAGGTGAGAGACAAATCATCTGCTCTGACACCTTCATTTTGGGCCTAACCAAGGGAAAGGGAACACGCAGCCAACAACGTGCAACCAGGAAACTGGACATGGGTAAAGAAGCACCAACCTGACACCTTAGAACCTAGGCGGACTGGCCCATACCAAGTGATACTTACAACACCAACTGCTGTTAAAATAGTGGGGAGGGGGCATGGATTCATCAGTCATAAGTAAAAAAAAAAGAAAAGCCCTCCCTGAGCATATCCTGAAAAGATGGACACCCAGAAAGACGGAAAATCCCTCAAAATTAAGGCTTTACAGAACTTAATTGTTTTTCTCCGAGTATTGCTGACAGCACCCACTGTTTCCCCCAAGCACAAACACATCTGTGGACTGCTATTCTAACCTCCAGCAGAATCAGGTTTACACAGGCCCCTCAGGGCCCCTCATGTGGCACAGCCTACCTAGAAGCTGCTGGAGAGAAAATCACTCAGTTTGCTCCGGGGTCCTGCCTTGAGGATGATGTTTCCACTCAGAGAAGACAGTCCACACAGAAGACCACATGGCAAGCCCAAGATGAGACACGACGTCCCTCAAAGACCCATAGCCCTAGAAGGGACAACACTGGAGACACAGTGCGGGAACGGATCCCGCCACACCGAGGCATAGCACTAAGCGGGTGCAGCAGAAGAGAAAGGAAGTGGAGCAATAAGGTCCCCAGGGATTGCCAAAGGAGGAGTTTGGGGGCAGGACTTGGTGCCCGCACAGACTGGACTGGAAAACATTGCTAAGGGCCAACAAACAGTCCGTGAACTAACTACGAGCTTTCCTTTCTTGAGGAGTTGTGTTTTCTTTGATGGTCATTGGATTTTGGCTGTTTTCTTTCTTTTGGTGCTTGCTTTCGCTCTGTCTTGTGTTTGTGCATGTTATTACCTCTACTGTATGTCTAAAAAGAGATGGTGGATGCACAATCTGCTGGAGATAAAAAGGGGACCAACGCTTCGGGGGAGGGCCACGGGAAAGAGGGAGTTGGGGGGAAAGGGAGTGATGTCAAGAAACCCAGAGACAAGGGAACAACAAGTGGATGCAAATCCGTGGTGAGGGCGATGTAGGAATCCTGGTAGGGCGTGATCAAGGGTGAAGGAACCAAGAGGATTTACTGAAACCCAAATGAAGACTGAGCATGGCAGTGGGCACAAGAGGGAAATGAAAGGGAATAGCAGAGCGACCTAGGAAGCACGGGCCAGTTATAGAGGTCTAAAGAAAGGCACGCACAGATGTAAATATATTTATCTGTGAGCATGGGGAAATACACCTATGTCCATATCTTTATAGGTGTCCTATTAAGGTAGCAGATGGCCTTTGGGCCTCCATTCAAGGACTCTCTCATTGCAAGAATACCTTGTTCTATTACATTGGCATTCTATGATGCTCACCTTCCCGACACGTTCCCTGAAGTCTAAGCGGTTGCATAAGCAAATGTGGTCAAGAAAGCTGATGGTGCCCTGCTATCAAAAGATATGGCGTCTGAGGTCTTAAAGGCCTGAAGGGTAATCAAGCGGCCATGTAGCTCAGAAACAACAGAGCCCACATGGAATAAGCATACCAGCCTGTGCGATCACGAGGTATCAAAGGGATCAGGCAACACCAGCACAAAAAAAAATCTCATTGTGAATGAGCAGGGAATGCTGGGTAGAGAGCCAAAGCCCATTTGCAGTACACTGGACATTCCCGTAAGTAAGGACTTGGGGAAGAGACAAGCCTGCACAGGGTACTAGAGAGCAACGGTGAAACACAACTTTCCTCTAGCTCCTCAATGCTTCCTCTCCCCTCACTATCAAGATCCCAATTTTTTTTTAACCTCTGGCAAAGACTTATGGTTCCTGAACACACGAAAGCACTGATGCGCATCTATTTCACAGCCCATCTGTCTTCCCAGAGGTGGTCTAATCCCAGATAAGATCACCCCATTTTGGTGGCTCAAAGCAAGTGGGCTTACAAACTTTCATTTTTCCCACTTCCCATAGTTTCCCCAGAAAACAACTGAGTAAAGGTTGGCTTTGTCTGACCTCTTGACAGACAAGGAAGAAGAATTACCATGAGGGCAAGTCAAACAAACAGCTACTCTCAATCTTAAGATGAGTTTTTCCATTGCCCCACTGCTAGGTATCCTATTTGTGACTCTTTCTCTCGTAGACAAACAGGGGCAGAGAAACTCATGTCTAAGTGAGACTCATAAATATAGGTTAAGTGTTCATCAAGCAGACATCCGAGAGCAGTGTGGTCCAAACCCACAAGTCCGACATTAACCCATTAACCCACATGTCTAACACCAATTCCAATATCCTCCTCCATCTTTCAAAATAAACGACATGTTGCTGGCTGAAGGAGGAGAGCCGAGGCAGTGAATGTGTAAGCAGAGCAGCGTGGGCAGTGGATTGTCAGCATATCTCTGCACGGCTACTCCAAAGCCCGGGCTTCCTCTGGGTAGGTCCGTGTGTCTTTGGCTTAGGGACTTATTGCAGGAAAGAAGATTTGACAGCTAACGCAGGGAACAAGCTGAGGCAGCTGCACCCTGCTCCCAAGTTCAGAAATGAAGAGACCCAACTAGAATGGCAATGCTCAAGAAGCCATTGATCCCTCCGCCCTTCATTTTACTGCACGTGTGTATCACCCAGGTTGGCACAATCCACGAACTAAATCCACATTTGCGAACGGGGCACCCGTTTAGAATTCTTTAAACCCAACATGGAATTAAGTTACATCAGACCTTAATTATAAAACTTATGGAATGTTCCCCTACTCAGAAAGTTTGTAAGCCAACTACTCTGTGTCTTTATACGCCAAATTTAAGCTATTCAATTTATCTATGGCCCAAAATATAAAACAAGTGCTCAGAGGAAACAATTATTGCTCCTCATGAAGAAATCTTCATTCTAAGAGGAACCTTTCAATGTCTGTGTCAATCGGCAAAATCAAAGCCGGACATGCCGTGAGCACTCTTAGGCACCACCAGTTCATAGTCTCCTATATCGTACGCTGGGGTTCTTCGGGTCGACCCGTGCCGGGGAACTCGCTCAGCCTTCACGGGGCATCCACCGGTCACCTTGCTGTAGACCATGGGCTCTCGTCACTGTTCAATAAGCCTGGGGTACTGATGCGACGTGATGAACTTTAGTCGAATCACCCCCGTTTCTCCTTTTCAGGTAAACCAAATCCACAGGTATCCATGCCCATACGCAAGCAGTCCTTTTATTGCTGCATTTCTCCGACCTCCACACCATATGTAGATCCACGTGGACACCCAGCAAGCAATTCAGCCTGCTCACAGGCTCTCTTTAACACACAGTCCCTGGGAGATGTTTTGTCCCTATTCCCAGATTTTTATTTAACTTCTGGGAAAGACTTATGGTTCCTGAGTACACGAAAGCAGTGTTGGGCATCTATTTCACTGCATAGCTTTTTTCCCAGAGGTGGTCTAAACCCAGCTAAAGATCACCCCATTTTGGTGGCTCAAAGCAAGTGGGCATACAAACTTTCATTTTTCCCCCTTCCCATAGTTTCACCAGAAAACAACCGAATAAAGGGTGGCTAGGTCTGACCTCTAGATAGACAAGGAAGAAGAATTACCATGAGGGCAAGGTCAAACATATAGCTACTCTCCATCTTAAGATGAGATTTACCATTGCCCAACTGCTAGGTATCCTATTTGTGACTCTGGTTCGTAGACAAACAGGGGAACAGAAACTCATGTCTAAGTGAGAATCATATATAAAGGTTAAGTGTTCATCAAGCAGACATCCGAAAGCAGTGTGGTCCATACCCACAAGTCCGACATTAACCAATTAACCCACATGTCTAACACCATTTGCAGTGTCCTACTCCATCTTTCAAAACAGATGATATGTTGCTGGCTGAAGGAGGAGAGCCGAGGCAGTGAATGTGTAAGCAGAGCAGCGTGGGCAGTGGATATGTCATCATATCTCTACACGGCTACTCCAACAGCCCGGGTTTCCTCTGGGTAGGTCCATTTGTCTTCGGCTCAGGGACGTCTTGCCGGAAAGGACCCTTGACAGCTAAAGCAGGGATCAATCTGAGGCAGTTGCACCCTGCTCCCAAGTTCAGAAATGAAGAGACCCAAGTAGAATGGCAATGCTCAAGGAGCCATTGATCACTCCGCCCTTCATTTAACCGCACGTGTGTATGCTCAGGTTGGCACAATCCACAAACTAAATCCACATTTGCGAACCTGGCACCCGTTCAAAATTCTTTAACCCCAACATGGAATTAAGTAACATCAGGACCTTAATTCTAAAACTTATGGAATGTTCCCCCACTCAGAAAGTTTGTAAGCCAACTACTCTGTGCCATTATACGCCAAATTTTAGCTATTCACTTTATCTATGGCCCAAAATATAAATCAAGTGCTCAGATGAAACAATCATTGCTCGCCATGAAGAAATCTTCATTCCAATTGGAACCATTCAAAGTCTGTCTCCATCGGCAAAATCAAAGCAGGACAGGCCGTGCATAAAGTCAGCACTCTTAGGCACCAGTTCACAGTCTCCAATATCGTCCTGTGGTGGGCTTCTTGTCGACCCGTACCGGGGACCTCGCTCAGCCTTCACGGGGTATCCACCGGTCACCTTGCTTGTAGACCATGGGCTCTCGCCACTATTCAAAAAGTTGGGCTCCTGATGCGACGTGGTGAAATTTATTCGAGTCACCCTCGTGTTCTCCTTTTCAGGTAAACCAAATCCACAGGTATCCGTGCCCATATGCAAGCAGTCCTTTTATTGCTGCATTTCTCCGACGTCCACACCACATGTAGATCCACGTGGACACTCAAGAAGCAATTCAGCCTGCACACAAGCTCTCTTTAACACACAGTCCCAGGGAGATGTTTTCTCCCTACTCCCAGATTTTTTTTAACTTCTGGCAAAGACATATGGTTCCAGAGTACAGGAAAGCACTGGTGGGCATCAATTTCACTGCATAGCTGTCTTCCCAGAGGTGGTCTAAACCCAGCTAAAGATCACCCCATTTTGGTGGCTCAAAGCAAGTGGGCTAACAAACTTTCATTTTCACCACTTCCCATAGTTTCCCCAGAAAACAACCGAGTAAAGGGTGGCTTTGTCTGACCTCTCGATAGACAAGAAAGAAGAATTATCATGAGGGCAAGGTCAAACAAATAGCTACTCTCCATCTTAAGATGAGTTTTTCCATTGCCCCACTGCTAGGTATCCTATTTGTGACTCTGGCTCTCGTAGAGAAACAGGGGCACAGAAACTCATGTCTAAGTGAGACTCATATATAAAGGTTAAGTGTTCATCAAGCAGACATCTGAAAGCAGTGTGGTCCAAACCCACAAGTCCGACATTTACCCATTAACCAGCATGTCTAACACCAATTGCAATGGCCTCCTCCATCTTTCAAAACAGACGACATGTTGCCGGCTGAAGGAGGAGAGCCGAGGCAGTGAATGTGAAAGCAGAGCCGCGTGGGCAGTGAATATGTCAGCATATCTCTGCACGGCTACTCCAACAGCCCGGGCTTCCTCTGGGTAGGTCCATGTGTCTTCGGTTCAGGACGTCTTGCCGGAAAGGAGCCTTGACAACTAAAGCAGGTAAGAAGCTGAGGCAGCTGCACCCTGCTCCCACGTTCAGAAATGAAAAGACCCAACTAGAATGGCAATGCTCAAGGAGCCATTGATCCCTCCGCCCTTGATTTAACCGCACGTGTGTATCGCCCATGTTAATACAATCCATGAACTAAATCCAAATTTGCAAACCTGGCACCCGATTAAAATTCTTTGACCCCAACATGGAATTAAGTAACATGAGGACCTTAATTCTAAAACTTATGGAATGTTCCCCGACTAAGAATGTTTGTAAGCCAACTACTCTGTGCCTTTATACGCCAAATTTTAGCTATTCACTTTATTTTTGGCCCACTAATATAAAACCAGTGCTCCGAGGAAACAATCATTGCTCGCCATGAAGAAATATTCATTCTAATAAGAACCTTTCAAAGTCTGTGTTAATCGGCAAAATCAAAGCCGGACAGACTGTGCAACAAGTCAGCACTCTTAGGCACCAGTTCACAGTCCCCAATATCTCCCTCTGGTGGGCTTCTGGTCGACCCTTGCCGGTACCTCACTCAGCCTTCATGGGGTGTCCACTGGTCACCTTGCTTTTAGACCATGGGCTTTCGCCACTATTCAACAAGTTGGGCTCCTGATGCGACGTGGTGAACTTTACTCGAGTCACCCTCGTGTTCTCCTTTTCAGGTAAACAAATCCACAGGTATCCGTGCCCATACGCAAGCAGTCCTTTTATTGCTGCATTTCTCCGACCTCCACACCATATGTAGATACACGTAGACACCAGCAAGCAATTCAGCCTGCTCACAGGCTCTCTTTAACACACACTCCCAGGGAGATGTTTTCTCCCTAATCCCAGAATTTTTTTAACTTCTGGCCAAGTCTTATGGTTCCTGAGTACACCAAAGCACTGGTGGGCATCTATTTCATTGCATACCTGTCTTCCCAGAGGTGGTCAAAACCGAGCTTAAGATCATCCCATTTTGGTGGCTCAAGAAATGGGCTTACAAACTTTCATTTTTCCCCCTTACCGTAGTTTCCCCAGAAAACAACCGAGTAAAGGGTGGCTTTTTCTGACCTCTGGATCGACAAGGAAGAAGAATTACCATGAGGGCAAGGTCAAACATATAGTTACTCTCAATCTTAAGATGAGTTTTTCCATTGCCCCACTGCTAGGTATCCTATTTGTGACTCTGGCTCTCATAGAGAAACAGGGGCACAGAAACTCATGTCTAAGTGAGACTCATATATAAAGGTTAAGTGTTCATCAAGCATACATCCGAAAGCAGTGTGGTCCAAACCCACAAGTCCGACATTAACCTATTAACCCACATGTCTAAAACAATTGCAGTTTCCTCCTCCATCTTTCAAAACAGATGACATGTTGCTGGCTGAAGGAAGAGAGACGAGGCAGTGAATGTGTAAGCAGAGCAGCGTGGGCAGTGGATATGTCAGCATATCTCTACACGGCTACTCCAACAGCCCGGGTTTCCTCTGGGTAGGTCCATGTATCTTCGGCTCAGGGACGTTGCCGGAAAGAAGCCTTGTCAGCTAAAGCAGGGAACAAGATGAGGCAGCTGCACCCTGCTCCCATGTTCAGAAATGAAGAGACCCAACAAGAATGGCAATGCTCAAGGAGCCATTGATCCCTCCGCCCTTGATTTAACCGCACGTGTGTATCGCCCAGGTTGGCACAATCCACGAACTAAATCCACATTTGCGAACCTGGCACCCGTTCAAAATTCTTTAACCACAACATGGAATTAAGTAACACCAGGACCTTAATTCTAAAACTTATGGAATGTTCCCCAACTCAGAAAGATTGTAAGCCAACTACTCTGTGCCATCATACGCCAAATTTTAGCTATTCACTTTATCTATGGCCCAAAATATAAAACAAGTGCTCAGAGGAAATATCATTGCTCGCCATGAAGAAATCTTCATTCCAATAGGAACCATTCAAAGTCTGTGTCAATCGGCAAAATCAAAGCCGGACAGGCCGTGCATAAAATCAGCACCCTTTTGCACCAGTTCACAGTCTCCAATATCATCCTCTGGTGTGCTTCTTGTCGACCCGTACCGGGGACCTCGCTCAGCCTTCATGGGGTATCCACCGGTCATCTTGCTTGTAGACCATGGGCTCTCGCCACTATTCAACAAGCCTGGGGTCCTGATGCACATGGAGAACTTTACTCGAGTCACCCTCGTGTTCTCCTTTTCAGGTAAACCAAATCAACAGGTATCCGTGCCCATACGCAAGCAGTCCTTTTATTGCTGCATTTCTCTGACCTCTACTCCATATGTAGATCCACGAGGTCACTCAGGAAGCAATTCAGCCTGCTCACATTCTCTCTTTAACACACAGTCCCTGGGAGATGTTTTCTCCCTACTCCCAGATTTTTTTTTAACTTCTGGCAAACACTTATGGTTCCTGAGTTCACAAAAGCACTGATGCGCATCTATTTCACAGCACAGCTGTCTTCCAAGAGGTGTTCTAAACCCAGCAAAAGATAGCCCCATTTTGGTGACTCAAAGCAAGTGGGCTCACAATAATTCATTTTTCCCACTACCCATAGTTTCCCCAGAAAACAACCGAGTAAAGGGTGGCTTTGGCTGACCTCTGGATAGACAAGGAAGAAGATTTACCATGAGGGCAAGGTCAAACAAATAGCTACTCTCCATCGTAAAATGAGTTTTTCCATTGCCCCACTGCTAGGTATCCTATTTGTGACTCTGGCTCTCATAGAGAAACAGGGGCACAGAAACTCATGTCTAAGTGAGACTCATATATAAAGGTTAAGTGTTCGTCAAGCAGACATCCGAAAGCAGTGTGGTCCAAACCCACAAGTCCGACAATAACCCATTAACCCACATGTCCAAAACCAATTGCATTATCCTCCTCCATCTTTCAAAACAGACGACATGTTGCTGGTGAAGGAGGAGATCCAAGACAGAGGATGTTTAAGCAGAGTAACGTGGGCAGTGCATATGTCAGCATATCTCTTCCCGGCTACTCCAACAACCCGGGATTCCTCTGGGTAAGTCCACGTGTCTTCGGGTCAGGGATGTCTTGCCGGAAAGGAGCCTTGACAGGTAAAGCAGGGAACAAGCTGAGGCAGCTGCACCCTGCTCCCACGTTCAGAAATGATGATACCCAACTAGAATGGCAATGCTCAAGGAGCCATTGATCCCTCCGCCCTTCATTTAACTGCACGTGTGTATCACCCAGGTTGGCACAATCCACGAACTAAATCCACATTTGTGAACCTGGTACTCGTTCATAATTCTTTAACCCCAACATGGAATTAAGTAACATCACGACCTTAATTCTAAACCTTATGGAATGTTCCCCCACTCAGAAAGTTTGTAAGCCAACTGCTCTGTGCCTTTATACCCTTAATTTTAGCTATTCACTTTATCTATGGCCCACTAATATAAAACCAGTGCTCAGAGGAAACAATCATTGCTCGCCATGAAGAAATCTTCATTCCAATAGGAACCTTTCAATGTCTGTGTCCATCGGCAAAATCAAACCCGTACAGGCCGTGCATAAAGTGAGCACTCTCAGGCACCAGTTCGGAGTCTCCAATATCGTCCTTTGGTGGGCTTCAAGTCGACCCATGCCAGCTACCTCACTCAGCCTTCTCGGGGTGTCCACCAGTCACCTTGCTTGTAGACCATGGGCTCTCACCAATGTTCAACAAGACTGGGCTCCTGATGCGGCCTGGTGAACTTTTATCGAGTTACCCTCGTGTTCTCCTCCTTGTTAGGTAAACCAAATCCACAGGTATCCGGGCCCATACACAAGCAGTCCTTTTATTGCTGCATTTCTCAGACCTCCACTCCATATGTAGATCCCCGTGGTCACCCAGAAAGCAATTCAGCCTGCTCACAGGCTCTCTTTAACGCACCGTCCTAGGAAGATGTTTTCTCCCTACTCCCAGATTTTTTTTAAATTCTGGCAAATACTTATGGTTCCTGAGTACACGAAAGCACTGGTGGGCATCTATTTCACTGCATAGCTGTCTACCCAGAGGTGGTCTAAACCCAGCTAAAGATAACCCCATTTTAGTGGTTCAAAGCAAGTGGGCTTACATACTTTCATTTTTCCACCTTTCCATAGTTTCCCCAGAAAACAACCGAGTACAGGGTGGCTTTGTCTGACTTCTGGATAGACAAGGAAGTAGAATTACCATGAGGCAAGGTCAAACAAATAGCTACTCTCCATCTTAAGATGAGTTTTTCCATTCCCCAACTGCTAGGTATCCTATTTGTGACTCTGGCTCTCGTAGAGAAACAGGGACACAGAAACTCATGTCTAAGTGAGACTCATATATCAAGGTTAAGTGTTCATCAAGCAGACAACCGAAAGCAGTGTGGTCCAAACCCACAATTCCGACAATAACCCATTAACCCACATGCCCAACACCAATTGCAATGTCCTCCTCCATCTTTCAAAACATTCGACATGTTGCTGGCTGAAGGAGGAGAGCCCAGGCAGTGAATGTGTAAGCAGAGCAGCATGGGCAGTGGATATGTCAGCAAATCTCTGCATGGCTACTCCAGCAGCCCGGGTTTCCTCTTGGTAGGTCCATGTGTCTTCGGCTCAGGGACGTCTTGCCAGAAAGGAGCCTTGACAGCTAAAGCAGGGAACAAGCTGAGTCAGCTGCACCCTGCTCCCACATTCAGAAATGAAGAGACCCAACTAGAATGGCAATGATCAAAGAGCCATTGATCTCTCTGCCCTTCATTTAACCGCATGTGTGTATCGCCCAGGTTGGCACAATCCACGAACTAAATCCACATTTGTGAACCAGGCACCCGTCCAAAATTCTTTAACCGCAACATGGAATTAAGTTACATCAGACCTTAATTCTAAAACTTATGGAATGGTGCCCCACTCGGAAAGTTTGTAAGCCAACTACTCTGTGCCTTTAAACGCCAAATTTTAGCTATCCACTTTATCTATGGCCCACTAATATTAAACCAGTGCTCAGAGGAAACAATCATTGCTCGCTATGAAGAAATCTTCATTCAAATAGGAACCTTTCAAAGTCTGTGCCAATCGGCAAAATCAAAGCCGGACAGGCCGTGCATAAAATCAGCACTCTTAGGCACCAGTTCACAGTCTCCAATATCGCCCTATGGTGGGCTTCTGGTCGACCCGTGCCAGCTACCTCACTCAGCCTCCACGGGGTGTCCACCGGTCTCCTTGCTTGTAGACCATGGGCTCTCGCCAATGTTCAACAAGCCTGGGCTCCGGATGCGACGTGGTGAACTTTATTCGAGTCACCCTCGTGTTCTCCTTTTCAGGTAAACCAAATCCACAGGTATCTGGGCCCATACACAAGCAGTCCTTTTATTGCTGCAGTTCTCTGGCCTCCACTCCATATGAAGATCCATGTGGTCACCCAGCAAGCAATTCAGCCTGCTCACAGGCTCTCTTTAACACACAGTCCAGGGAGATGTTTTCTCCCTACTCTCAGATTTTATTTTAACTTCTGGCAAAGGCTTTTGGTTCCTGAGTACACGAAAGCACTGGTGGGCATCTATTTCACTGCATAGCTGTCTACCCAGAGGTGGTCTAAACCCAGCTAAAGATAACCCCATTTTAGTGGTTCAAAGCAAGTGGGCTTACAAACTTTCATTTTTCCACCTTTCCATAGTTTCCCCAGAAAACAACCGAGTACAGGGTAGCTTTGTCTGACTTCTGGATAGACAAGGAAGTAGAATTACCATGAGGCAAGGTCAAACAAATAGCTACTCTCCATCTTAAGATGAGTTTTTCCATTGCCCCACTGCTAGGTATCCTATTTGTGACTCTGGCTCTTGTAGAGAAACAGGGGCACAGAAACTTATGTCTAAGTGAGACTCATATATCAAGGTTAAGTGTTCATCAAGCAGACATCCGAAAGCAGTGTGGTCCAAACCCACAAGTCCGACAATAACCCATTAACCCACATGTCCAACACCAATTGCAATGTCCTCCTCCATCTTTCAAAACATTCGACATGTTGCTGGCTGAAGGAGGAGAGCCCAGGCAGTGAATGTGTAAGCAGAGCAGCCTGGGCAGTGGATATGTCAGCATATCTCTGCATGGCTACTCCAGCAGCCCGGGTTTCCTCTTTGTAGGTCCATGTGTCTTCGGCTCTGGGACGTCTTGCCAGAAAGGAGCCTTGACAGCTAAAGCAGGGAACAAGCTGAGGCAGCTGCACCCTGCTCCCACATTCAGAAATGTAGAGACCCAACTAGAATGGCAATGATCAAGGAGCCATTGATCTCTCCGCCCTTCATTTAACCGCATGTGTGTATCGCCCAGGTTGGCACAATTCACGAACTAAATTCACATTTGCGAACCAGGCACCCGTTCAATATTCTTTAAACCCAACATGGAATTAAGTTACATCAGACCTTAATTCTAAAACTTATGGAATGTTCCCCCACTCGGAAAGTTTGTAAGCCAACTACTCTGTGCCTTTATACGCCAAATTTTAGCTATCCACTTTGTCTATGGCCCACTAATATAAAACCAATGCTCAGAGGAAACAATCATTGCTCGCTATGAAGAAATCTTCATTCCAATAGGAACCTTTCAAAGTCTGTGTCCATCGGCAAAATCAAAGCCGGACAGGCCGTGCATAAAGTCAGCACTCTTAGGCACCAGTTCACAGTCTCCAATATCGCCCTATGGTGGGCTTCTGGTCGACCCGTGCCAGCTACCTCACTCAGCCTCCACGGGGTGTCCACCGGTCTCCTTGCTTGTAGACCATGGGCTCTCGCTAATGTTCAACAAGCCTGGGCTCCTGATGCGACGTAGTGAACTTTAGTCGAATCACCCTCTTTTTCTCCTTTTCAGGTAAACCAAATCCACAGGTAACTGGGCCCATACACAAGCAGTCCTTTTATTGCTGCAGTTCTCCGACTTCCACTCCATATGAAGATCCACGTTGTCACCCAGCAAGCAATTCAGCCTGCTCACAGGCTCTCTTTAACACACAGTCCAGGGAGATGTTTTCTCCCTACTCTCAGATTTTATTTTAACTTCTGGCAAAGGCTTATGGTTCCTGAGTACACGAAAGCACTGGTGGACATCTAATTAACTGCACAGCAGTCTTCCCAGAGGTAGCTTAACCCAGCTAAAGATCACCCAATTTTGGTGGCTCTAAGCATGTGGGCTTACAAACTTTCATTTTTCCAACTTCCCATATTTTCCCCAGAAAACAACCGAGTAAAGGGTGGCTTTGTCTGACCTCTGGATAGACAAGGAAGAAGAATTACCATGAGGGCAAAGTCAAACAAATAGCTACTCTCCATCTTAAGATGAGTTTTTCCATTGCCCCACTGCTAGGTATCCTATTTGTGACTCTGGCTCTCGTAGAGAAACAGGGGCACAGAAACTCATGTCTAAGTGAGACTCATATATAAAGGTTAAGTGTTCATCAAGCAGACATCTGAAAGCAGTGTGGTCCAAACCCACAAGTCCGACATTAACCCATTAACCCACATGTCGAAACCAATTGCAATGTCCTCCTTCATCTTTCAAAACAGACGACATGTTGCAGGCTGAAGGAGGGGGACCGAGACAGTGAATGTGTAAGCAGAGCCGCGTGGTCGGTGGATATATCAGCAGATCTCTGCACGGCTACTCCAACAACCCGGGCTTCCTTTGGGTAAGTACATGTGTCTTCGGCTCAGGGACGTCTTGCCGGAAAGGAGCCTTGACAGCTAAAGCAGGGAACAAGATGAGGCAGCTGCACCCTGCTCCCACGTTCAGAAAAGAAGAGACCCAACTAGAATGGCAATGCTCAAGGAGCAATTGATCCCTCCGCCCTTCATTTAACTGCACGTGTGTATCACCCAGGTTGGCACAATCCACGAACTAAATCCACATTTGTGAACCTGGCACCCGTTCAAAATTCTTTAACCCCAACATGGAATTAAGTAACATCAGGACCTTAATTCAAAGCCTTAAGGAATGTTCCCCCACTCAGAAAGTTTGTAAGCCAACTGCTCTGTGCCTTTATACCCCTAATTTTAGCTATTCACTTTATGTATGGCCCACTAATATAAAACCAGTGCTCAGAGGAAACAATGATTGCTCGCCATGAAGAAATCTTCATTCTAATTGGAACCTTTCACAGTCTGTGTCCATCGGCAAAATCAAAGCCGGACAGGCCGTGCATAAAGTCAGCACTCTTAGGCACCAGTTCACAGTCTCCAATATCGCCCTCTGGTGGGCTTCTGGTCAACCCGTGCCGGCTACCTCACTCAGCCTCCACGGGGTGTCCACTGGTCACCTTGCTTGTAGACCATGGCCTCTCGCCACTATTCAACAAGTTGGGCTCCTGATGCGACGTGGTGAACATTCCTCGAGTCCCCCTTGTGTTCCCCTTTACAGGTAAACAAATCCACAGGTATCCGTGCCCATACGCAAGCAATCCTGTTATTGCTGCATTTCTCCGACCTCCACACCATACGTAGATCCACGTGGACACCCAGCAAGCAATTCAGCCTGCTCACATGCTCTCTTTAACACACACTCCCAGGGAGATGTTTTCTCCCTAATCTCAGATTTTTTTTTTTTACTTCTGGCCAAGTCTTATGATTCCTGAGTACACCAAAGAACTGGTGGGCATCTATTTCACTGCATACCTGTCTTCCCAGAGGTGGTCAAAACCCAGCTAAAGATCACCCCATTTTGGTGGCTCAAGCAAATGGGCTTACAAACTTTCATTTTTCCCTCTTACCCTAGTTTCCCCAGAAAACAACCGAGTACAGGGTAGCTTTGTCTGACCTCTGGATCGACAAGGAAGAAGAATTACCATGAGGGCAAGGTCAAACAAATAGCTACTCTCCATCTTAAAATGAGTTTTTCCATTGCCCCACTGCTAGGTATCCTATTTGTGACTCTGGCTCTCATAGAGAAACAGGGGCACAGAAACTCATGTCTAAGTGAGACTCATATATAAAGGTTAAGTGTTCATCAAGCAGACATCCGAAAGCAGTGTGGTCCAAAGCCCCAAGTCCGACATTAACCCATTAACCCACATATCAAAACCAATTGCAGTGTCCTCCTCCATCTTTCAAAACAGATGACATGTTGCTGGCTGAAGGAGGAGAGATGAGGCAGTGAATGTGTAAGCAGAGCAGCGTGGGCAGTGGATATGTCAGCATATCTCTACACGGCTACTCCAACAGCCCGGGCTTCCTCTGGGTAGGTCCATGTGTCTTCGGCTCAGGGACGTCTTGCCGGAAAGGAGCCTTGACAGCTAAAGCAGGGAACAAGGTGAGGCAGCTGCACCCTGCTCCCATGTTCAGAAATGAAGAGACCCAACAAGAATGGCAATGCTCAAGGAGCCATTGATCCCTCCGCCCTTGATTTAACCGCACGTGTGTATCGCGCAGGTTGGCACAATCCACGAACTAAATCCACATTTGCGAACCCTGCCACCCGTTCAAAATTCTTTAACCACAACATGGAATTAAGTAACACCAGGACCTTAATTCTAAAACTTATGGAATGTTCCCCAACTCAGAAAGATTGTAAGCCAACTACTCTGTGCCATCATACGCCAAATTTTAGCTATTCACTTTATCTATGGCCCAAAATATAAAACAAGTGCTCAGAGGAAATATCATTGCTCGCCATGAAGAAATCTTCATTCCAATAGGAACCATTCAAAGTCTGTGTCAATCGGCAAAATCAAAGCCGGACAGGCCGTGCATAAAATCAGCACCCTTTTGCACCAGTTCACAGTCTCCAATATCATCCTCTGGTGTGCTTCTTGTCGACCCGTACCGGGGACCTCGCTCAGCCTTCATGGGGTATCCACCGGTCATCTTGCTTGTAGACCATGGGCTCTCGCCACTATTCAACAAGCCTGGGGTCCTGATGCACATGGAGAACTTTACTCGAGTCACCCTCGTGTTCTCCTTTTCAGGTAAACCAAATCAACAGGTATCCGTGCCCATACGCAAGCAGTCCTTTTATTGCTGCATTTCTCTGACCTCTACTCCATATGTAGATCCACGAGGTCACTCAGGAAGCAATTCAGCCTGCTCACATTCTCTCTTTAACACACAGTCCCTGGGAGATGTTTTCTCCCTACTCCCAGATTTTTTTTTAACTTCTGGCAAACACTTATGGTTCCTGAGTTCACAAAAGCACTGATGCGCATCTATTTCACAGCACAGCTGTCTTCCAAGAGGTGTTCTAAACCCAGCAAAAGATAGCCCCATTTTGGTGACTCAAAGCAAGTGGGCTCACAATAATTCATTTTTCCCACTACCCATAGTTTCCCCAGAAAACAACCGAGTAAAGGGTGGCTTTGGCTGACCTCTGGATAGACAAGGAAGAAGATTTACCATGAGGGCAAGGTCAAACAAATAGCTACTCTCCATCGTAAAATGAGTTTTTCCATTGCCCCACTGCTAGGTATCCTATTTGTGACTCTGGCTCTCATAGAGAAACAGGGGCACAGAAACTCATGTCTAAGTGAGACTCATATATAAAGGTTAAGTGTTCGTCAAGCAGACATCCGAAAGCAGTGTGGTCCAAACCCACAAGTCCGACAATAACCCATTAACCCACATGTCCAAAACCAATTGCATTATCCTCCTCCATCTTTCAAAACAGACGACATGTTGCTGGTGAAGGAGGAGATCCAAGACAGAGGATGTTTAAGCAGAGTAACGTGGGCAGTGCATATGTCAGCATATCTCTTCCCGGCTACTCCAACAACCCGGGATTCCTCTGGGTAAGTCCACGTGTCTTCGGGTCAGGGATGTCTTGCCGGAAAGGAGCCTTGACAGGTAAAGCAGGGAACAAGCTGAGGCAGCTGCACCCTGCTCCCACGTTCAGAAATGATGATACCCAACTAGAATGGCAATGCTCAAGGAGCCATTGATCCCTCCGCCCTTCATTTAACTGCACGTGTGTATCACCCAGGTTGGCACAATCCACGAACTAAATCCACATTTGTGAACCTGGTACTCGTTCATAATTCTTTAACCCCAACATGGAATTAAGTAACATCACGACCTTAATTCTAAACCTTATGGAATGTTCCCCCACTCAGAAAGTTTGTAAGCCAACTGCTCTGTGCCTTTATACCCTTAATTTTAGCTATTCACTTTATCTATGGCCCACTAATATAAAACCAGTGCTCAGAGGAAACAATCATTGCTCGCCATGAAGAAATCTTCATTCCAATAGGAACCTTTCAATGTCTGTGTCCATCGGCAAAATCAAACCCGTACAGGCCGTGCATAAAGTGAGCACTCTCAGGCACCAGTTCGGAGTCTCCAATATCGTCCTTTGGTGGGCTTCAAGTCGACCCATGCCAGCTACCTCACTCAGCCTTCTCGGGGTGTCCACCAGTCACCTTGCTTGTAGACCATGGGCTCTCACCAATGTTCAACAAGACTGGGCTCCTGATGCGGCCTGGTGAACTTTTATCGAGTTACCCTCGTGTTCTCCTCCTTGTTAGGTAAACCAAATCCACAGGTATCCGGGCCCATACACAAGCAGTCCTTTTATTGCTGCATTTCTCAGACCTCCACTCCATATGTAGATCCCCGTGGTCACCCAGAAAGCAATTCAGCCTGCTCACAGGCTCTCTTTAACGCACCGTCCTAGGAAGATGTTTTCTCCCTACTCCCAGATTTTTTTTAAATTCTGGCAAATACTTATGGTTCCTGAGTACACGAAAGCACTGGTGGGCATCTATTTCACTGCATAGCTGTCTACCCAGAGGTGGTCTAAACCCAGCTAAAGATAACCCCATTTTAGTGGTTCAAAGCAAGTGGGCTTACATACTTTCATTTTTCCACCTTTCCATAGTTTCCCCAGAAAACAACCGAGTACAGGGTGGCTTTGTCTGACTTCTGGATAGACAAGGAAGTAGAATTACCATGAGGCAAGGTCAAACAAATAGCTACTCTCCATCTTAAGATGAGTTTTTCCATTCCCCAACTGCTAGGTATCCTATTTGTGACTCTGGCTCTCGTAGAGAAACAGGGACACAGAAACTCATGTCTAAGTGAGACTCATATATCAAGGTTAAGTGTTCATCAAGCAGACAACCGAAAGCAGTGTGGTCCAAACCCACAATTCCGACAATAACCCATTAACCCACATGCCCAACACCAATTGCAATGTCCTCCTCCATCTTTCAAAACATTCGACATGTTGCTGGCTGAAGGAGGAGAGCCCAGGCAGTGAATGTGTAAGCAGAGCAGCATGGGCAGTGGATATGTCAGCAAATCTCTGCATGGCTACTCCAGCAGCCCGGGTTTCCTCTTGGTAGGTCCATGTGTCTTCGGCTCAGGGACGTCTTGCCAGAAAGGAGCCTTGACAGCTAAAGCAGGGAACAAGCTGAGTCAGCTGCACCCTGCTCCCACATTCAGAAATGAAGAGACCCAACTAGAATGGCAATGATCAAAGAGCCATTGATCTCTCTGCCCTTCATTTAACCGCATGTGTGTATCGCCCAGGTTGGCACAATCCACGAACTAAATCCACATTTGTGAACCAGGCACCCGTCCAAAATTCTTTAACCGCAACATGGAATTAAGTTACATCAGACCTTAATTCTAAAACTTATGGAATGGTGCCCCACTCGGAAAGTTTGTAAGCCAACTACTCTGTGCCTTTAAACGCCAAATTTTAGCTATCCACTTTATCTATGGCCCACTAATATTAAACCAGTGCTCAGAGGAAACAATCATTGCTCGCTATGAAGAAATCTTCATTCAAATAGGAACCTTTCAAAGTCTGTGCCAATCGGCAAAATCAAAGCCGGACAGGCCGTGCATAAAATCAGCACTCTTAGGCACCAGTTCACAGTCTCCAATATCGCCCTATGGTGGGCTTCTGGTCGACCCGTGCCAGCTACCTCACTCAGCCTCCACGGGGTGTCCACCGGTCTCCTTGCTTGTAGACCATGGGCTCTCGCCAATGTTCAACAAGCCTGGGCTCCGGATGCGACGTGGTGAACTTTATTCGAGTCACCCTCGTGTTCTCCTTTTCAGGTAAACCAAATCCACAGGTATCTGGGCCCATACACAAGCAGTCCTTTTATTGCTGCAGTTCTCTGGCCTCCACTCCATATGAAGATCCATGTGGTCACCCAGCAAGCAATTCAGCCTGCTCACAGGCTCTCTTTAACACACAGTCCAGGGAGATGTTTTCTCCCTACTCTCAGATTTTATTTTAACTTCTGGCAAAGGCTTTTGGTTCCTGAGTACACGAAAGCACTGGTGGGCATCTATTTCACTGCATAGCTGTCTACCCAGAGGTGGTCTAAACCCAGCTAAAGATAACCCCATTTTAGTGGTTCAAAGCAAGTGGGCTTACAAACTTTCATTTTTCCACCTTTCCATAGTTTCCCCAGAAAACAACCGAGTACAGGGTAGCTTTGTCTGACTTCTGGATAGACAAGGAAGTAGAATTACCATGAGGCAAGGTCAAACAAATAGCTACTCTCCATCTTAAGATGAGTTTTTCCATTGCCCCACTGCTAGGTATCCTATTTGTGACTCTGGCTCTTGTAGAGAAACAGGGGCACAGAAACTTATGTCTAAGTGAGACTCATATATCAAGGTTAAGTGTTCATCAAGCAGACATCCGAAAGCAGTGTGGTCCAAACCCACAAGTCCGACAATAACCCATTAACCCACATGTCCAACACCAATTGCAATGTCCTCCTCCATCTTTCAAAACATTCGACATGTTGCTGGCTGAAGGAGGAGAGCCCAGGCAGTGAATGTGTAAGCAGAGCAGCCTGGGCAGTGGATATGTCAGCATATCTCTGCATGGCTACTCCAGCAGCCCGGGTTTCCTCTTTGTAGGTCCATGTGTCTTCGGCTCTGGGACGTCTTGCCAGAAAGGAGCCTTGACAGCTAAAGCAGGGAACAAGCTGAGGCAGCTGCACCCTGCTCCCACATTCAGAAATGTAGAGACCCAACTAGAATGGCAATGATCAAGGAGCCATTGATCTCTCCGCCCTTCATTTAACCGCATGTGTGTATCGCCCAGGTTGGCACAATTCACGAACTAAATTCACATTTGCGAACCAGGCACCCGTTCAATATTCTTTAAACCCAACATGGAATTAAGTTACATCAGACCTTAATTCTAAAACTTATGGAATGTTCCCCCACTCGGAAAGTTTGTAAGCCAACTACTCTGTGCCTTTATACGCCAAATTTTAGCTATCCACTTTGTCTATGGCCCACTAATATAAAACCAATGCTCAGAGGAAACAATCATTGCTCGCTATGAAGAAATCTTCATTCCAATAGGAACCTTTCAAAGTCTGTGTCCATCGGCAAAATCAAAGCCGGACAGGCCGTGCATAAAGTCAGCACTCTTAGGCACCAGTTCACAGTCTCCAATATCGCCCTATGGTGGGCTTCTGGTCGACCCGTGCCAGCTACCTCACTCAGCCTCCACGGGGTGTCCACCGGTCTCCTTGCTTGTAGACCATGGGCTCTCGCTAATGTTCAACAAGCCTGGGCTCCTGATGCGACGTAGTGAACTTTAGTCGAATCACCCTCTTTTTCTCCTTTTCAGGTAAACCAAATCCACAGGTAACTGGGCCCATACACAAGCAGTCCTTTTATTGCTGCAGTTCTCCGACTTCCACTCCATATGAAGATCCACGTTGTCACCCAGCAAGCAATTCAGCCTGCTCACAGGCTCTCTTTAACACACAGTCCAGGGAGATGTTTTCTCCCTACTCTCAGATTTTATTTTAACTTCTGGCAAAGGCTTATGGTTCCTGAGTACACGAAAGCACTGGTGGACATCTAATTAACTGCACAGCAGTCTTCCCAGAGGTAGCTTAACCCAGCTAAAGATCACCCAATTTTGGTGGCTCTAAGCATGTGGGCTTACAAACTTTCATTTTTCCAACTTCCCATATTTTCCCCAGAAAACAACCGAGTAAAGGGTGGCTTTGTCTGACCTCTGGATAGACAAGGAAGAAGAATTACCATGAGGGCAAAGTCAAACAAATAGCTACTCTCCATCTTAAGATGAGTTTTTCCATTGCCCCACTGCTAGGTATCCTATTTGTGACTCTGGCTCTCGTAGAGAAACAGGGGCACAGAAACTCATGTCTAAGTGAGACTCATATATAAAGGTTAAGTGTTCATCAAGCAGACATCTGAAAGCAGTGTGGTCCAAACCCACAAGTCCGACATTAACCCATTAACCCACATGTCGAAACCAATTGCAATGTCCTCCTTCATCTTTCAAAACAGACGACATGTTGCAGGCTGAAGGAGGGGGACCGAGACAGTGAATGTGTAAGCAGAGCCGCGTGGTCGGTGGATATATCAGCAGATCTCTGCACGGCTACTCCAACAACCCGGGCTTCCTTTGGGTAAGTACATGTGTCTTCGGCTCAGGGACGTCTTGCCGGAAAGGAGCCTTGACAGCTAAAGCAGGGAACAAGATGAGGCAGCTGCACCCTGCTCCCACGTTCAGAAAAGAAGAGACCCAACTAGAATGGCAATGCTCAAGGAGCAATTGATCCCTCCGCCCTTCATTTAACTGCACGTGTGTATCACCCAGGTTGGCACAATCCACGAACTAAATCCACATTTGTGAACCTGGCACCCGTTCAAAATTCTTTAACCCCAACATGGAATTAAGTAACATCAGGACCTTAATTCAAAGCCTTAAGGAATGTTCCCCCACTCAGAAAGTTTGTAAGCCAACTGCTCTGTGCCTTTATACCCCTAATTTTAGCTATTCACTTTATGTATGGCCCACTAATATAAAACCAGTGCTCAGAGGAAACAATGATTGCTCGCCATGAAGAAATCTTCATTCTAATTGGAACCTTTCACAGTCTGTGTCCATCGGCAAAATCAAAGCCGGACAGGCCGTGCATAAAGTCAGCACTCTTAGGCACCAGTTCACAGTCTCCAATATCGCCCTCTGGTGGGCTTCTGGTCAACCCGTGCCGGCTACCTCACTCAGCCTCCACGGGGTGTCCACTGGTCACCTTGCTTGTAGACCATGGCCTCTCGCCACTATTCAACAAGTTGGGCTCCTGATGCGACGTGGTGAACATTCCTCGAGTCCCCCTTGTGTTCCCCTTTACAGGTAAACAAATCCACAGGTATCCGTGCCCATACGCAAGCAATCCTGTTATTGCTGCATTTCTCCGACCTCCACACCATACGTAGATCCACGTGGACACCCAGCAAGCAATTCAGCCTGCTCACATGCTCTCTTTAACACACACTCCCAGGGAGATGTTTTCTCCCTAATCTCAGATTTTTTTTTTTTACTTCTGGCCAAGTCTTATGATTCCTGAGTACACCAAAGAACTGGTGGGCATCTATTTCACTGCATACCTGTCTTCCCAGAGGTGGTCAAAACCCAGCTAAAGATCACCCCATTTTGGTGGCTCAAGCAAATGGGCTTACAAACTTTCATTTTTCCCTCTTACCCTAGTTTCCCCAGAAAACAACCGAGTACAGGGTAGCTTTGTCTGACCTCTGGATCGACAAGGAAGAAGAATTACCATGAGGGCAAGGTCAAACAAATAGCTACTCTCCATCTTAAAATGAGTTTTTCCATTGCCCCACTGCTAGGTATCCTATTTGTGACTCTGGCTCTCATAGAGAAACAGGGGCACAGAAACTCATGTCTAAGTGAGACTCATATATAAAGGTTAAGTGTTCATCAAGCAGACATCCGAAAGCAGTGTGGTCCAAAGCCCCAAGTCCGACATTAACCCATTAACCCACATATCAAAACCAATTGCAGTGTCCTCCTCCATCTTTCAAAACAGATGACATGTTGCTGGCTGAAGGAGGAGAGATGAGGCAGTGAATGTGTAAGCAGAGCAGCGTGGGCAGTGGATATGTCAGCATATCTCTACACGGCTACTCCAACAGCCCGGGCTTCCTCTGGGTAGGTCCATGTGTCTTCGGCTCAGGGACGTCTTGCCGGAAAGGAGCCTTGACAGCTAAAGCAGGGAACAAGGTGAGGCAGCTGCACCCTGCTCCCATGTTCAGAAATGAAGAGACCCAACAAGAATGGCAATGCTCAAGGAGCCATTGATCCCTCCGCCCTTGATTTAACCGCACGTGTGTATCGCGCAGGTTGGCACAATCCACGAACTAAATCCACATTTGCGAACCCTGCCACCCGTTCAAAATTCTTTAACCACAACATGGAATTAAGTAACACCAGGACCTTAATTCTAAAACTTATGGAATGTTCCCCAACTCAGAAAGATTGTAAGCCAACTACTCTGTGCCATCATACGCCAAATTTTAGCTATTCACTTTATCTATGGCCCAAAATATAAAACAAGTGCTCAGAGGAAATATCATTGCTCGCCATGAAGAAATCTTCATTCCAATAGGAACCATTCAAAGTCTGTGTCAATCGGCAAAATCAAAGCCGGACAGGCCGTGCATAAAATCAGCACCCTTTTGCACCAGTTCACAGTCTCCAATATCATCCTCTGGTGTGCTTCTTGTCGACCCGTACCGGGGACCTCGCTCAGCCTTCATGGGGTATCCACCGGTCATCTTGCTTGTAGACCATGGGCTCTCGCCACTATTCAACAAGCCTGGGGTCCTGATGCACATGGAGAACTTTACTCGAGTCACCCTCGTGTTCTCCTTTTCAGGTAAACCAAATCAACAGGTATCCGTGCCCATACGCAAGCAGTCCTTTTATTGCTGCATTTCTCTGACCTCTACTCCATATGTAGATCCACGAGGTCACTCAGGAAGCAATTCAGCCTGCTCACATTCTCTCTTTAACACACAGTCCCTGGGAGATGTTTTCTCCCTACTCCCAGATTTTTTTTTAACTTCTGGCAAACACTTATGGTTCCTGAGTTCACAAAAGCACTGATGCGCATCTATTTCACAGCACAGCTGTCTTCCAAGAGGTGTTCTAAACCCAGCAAAAGATAGCCCCATTTTGGTGACTCAAAGCAAGTGGGCTCACAATAATTCATTTTTCCCACTACCCATAGTTTCCCCAGAAAACAACCGAGTAAAGGGTGGCTTTGGCTGACCTCTGGATAGACAAGGAAGAAGATTTACCATGAGGGCAAGGTCAAACAAATAGCTACTCTCCATCGTAAAATGAGTTTTTCCATTGCCCCACTGCTAGGTATCCTATTTGTGACTCTGGCTCTCATAGAGAAACAGGGGCACAGAAACTCATGTCTAAGTGAGACTCATATATAAAGGTTAAGTGTTCGTCAAGCAGACATCCGAAAGCAGTGTGGTCCAAACCCACAAGTCCGACAATAACCCATTAACCCACATGTCCAAAACCAATTGCATTATCCTCCTCCATCTTTCAAAACAGACGACATGTTGCTGGTGAAGGAGGAGATCCAAGACAGAGGATGTTTAAGCAGAGTAACGTGGGCAGTGCATATGTCAGCATATCTCTTCCCGGCTACTCCAACAACCCGGGATTCCTCTGGGTAAGTCCACGTGTCTTCGGGTCAGGGATGTCTTGCCGGAAAGGAGCCTTGACAGGTAAAGCAGGGAACAAGCTGAGGCAGCTGCACCCTGCTCCCACGTTCAGAAATGATGATACCCAACTAGAATGGCAATGCTCAAGGAGCCATTGATCCCTCCGCCCTTCATTTAACTGCACGTGTGTATCACCCAGGTTGGCACAATCCACGAACTAAATCCACATTTGTGAACCTGGTACTCGTTCATAATTCTTTAACCCCAACATGGAATTAAGTAACATCACGACCTTAATTCTAAACCTTATGGAATGTTCCCCCACTCAGAAAGTTTGTAAGCCAACTGCTCTGTGCCTTTATACCCTTAATTTTAGCTATTCACTTTATCTATGGCCCACTAATATAAAACCAGTGCTCAGAGGAAACAATCATTGCTCGCCATGAAGAAATCTTCATTCCAATAGGAACCTTTCAATGTCTGTGTCCATCGGCAAAATCAAACCCGTACAGGCCGTGCATAAAGTGAGCACTCTCAGGCACCAGTTCGGAGTCTCCAATATCGTCCTTTGGTGGGCTTCAAGTCGACCCATGCCAGCTACCTCACTCAGCCTTCTCGGGGTGTCCACCAGTCACCTTGCTTGTAGACCATGGGCTCTCACCAATGTTCAACAAGACTGGGCTCCTGATGCGGCCTGGTGAACTTTTATCGAGTTACCCTCGTGTTCTCCTCCTTGTTAGGTAAACCAAATCCACAGGTATCCGGGCCCATACACAAGCAGTCCTTTTATTGCTGCATTTCTCAGACCTCCACTCCATATGTAGATCCCCGTGGTCACCCAGAAAGCAATTCAGCCTGCTCACAGGCTCTCTTTAACGCACCGTCCTAGGAAGATGTTTTCTCCCTACTCCCAGATTTTTTTTAAATTCTGGCAAATACTTATGGTTCCTGAGTACACGAAAGCACTGGTGGGCATCTATTTCACTGCATAGCTGTCTACCCAGAGGTGGTCTAAACCCAGCTAAAGATAACCCCATTTTAGTGGTTCAAAGCAAGTGGGCTTACATACTTTCATTTTTCCACCTTTCCATAGTTTCCCCAGAAAACAACCGAGTACAGGGTGGCTTTGTCTGACTTCTGGATAGACAAGGAAGTAGAATTACCATGAGGCAAGGTCAAACAAATAGCTACTCTCCATCTTAAGATGAGTTTTTCCATTCCCCAACTGCTAGGTATCCTATTTGTGACTCTGGCTCTCGTAGAGAAACAGGGACACAGAAACTCATGTCTAAGTGAGACTCATATATCAAGGTTAAGTGTTCATCAAGCAGACAACCGAAAGCAGTGTGGTCCAAACCCACAATTCCGACAATAACCCATTAACCCACATGCCCAACACCAATTGCAATGTCCTCCTCCATCTTTCAAAACATTCGACATGTTGCTGGCTGAAGGAGGAGAGCCCAGGCAGTGAATGTGTAAGCAGAGCAGCATGGGCAGTGGATATGTCAGCAAATCTCTGCATGGCTACTCCAGCAGCCCGGGTTTCCTCTTGGTAGGTCCATGTGTCTTCGGCTCAGGGACGTCTTGCCAGAAAGGAGCCTTGACAGCTAAAGCAGGGAACAAGCTGAGTCAGCTGCACCCTGCTCCCACATTCAGAAATGAAGAGACCCAACTAGAATGGCAATGATCAAAGAGCCATTGATCTCTCTGCCCTTCATTTAACCGCATGTGTGTATCGCCCAGGTTGGCACAATCCACGAACTAAATCCACATTTGTGAACCAGGCACCCGTCCAAAATTCTTTAACCGCAACATGGAATTAAGTTACATCAGACCTTAATTCTAAAACTTATGGAATGGTGCCCCACTCGGAAAGTTTGTAAGCCAACTACTCTGTGCCTTTAAACGCCAAATTTTAGCTATCCACTTTATCTATGGCCCACTAATATTAAACCAGTGCTCAGAGGAAACAATCATTGCTCGCTATGAAGAAATCTTCATTCAAATAGGAACCTTTCAAAGTCTGTGCCAATCGGCAAAATCAAAGCCGGACAGGCCGTGCATAAAATCAGCACTCTTAGGCACCAGTTCACAGTCTCCAATATCGCCCTATGGTGGGCTTCTGGTCGACCCGTGCCAGCTACCTCACTCAGCCTCCACGGGTGTCCACCGGTCTCCTTGCTTGTAGACCATGGGCTCTCGCCAATGTTCAACAAGCCTGGGCTCCGGATGCGACGTGGTGAACTTTATTCGAGTCACCCTCGTGTTCTCCTTTTCAGGTAAACCAAATCCACAGGTATCTGGGCCCATACACAAGCAGTCCTTTTATTGCTGCAGTTCTCTGGCCTCCACTCCATATGAAGATCCATGTGGTCACCCAGCAAGCAATTCAGCCTGCTCACAGGCTCTCTTTAACACACAGTCCAGGGAGATGTTTTCTCCCTACTCTCAGATTTTATTTTAACTTCTGGCAAAGGCTTTTGGTTCCTGAGTACACGAAAGCACTGGTGGGCATCTATTTCACTGCATAGCTGTCTACCCAGAGGTGGTCTAAACCCAGCTAAAGATAACCCCATTTTAGTGGTTCAAAGCAAGTGGGCTTACAAACTTTCATTTTTCCACCTTTCCATAGTTTCCCCAGAAAACAACCGAGTACAGGGTAGCTTTGTCTGACTTCTGGATAGACAAGGAAGTAGAATTACCATGATGCAAGGTCAAACAAATAGCTACTCTCCATCTTAAGATGAGTTTTTCCATTGCCCCACTGCTAGGTATCCTATTTGTGACTCTGGCTCTTGTAGAGAAACAGGGGCACAGAAACTTATGTCTAAGTGAGACTCATATATCAAGGTTAAGTGTTCATCAAGCAGACATCCGAAAGCAGTGTGGTCCAAACCCACAAGTCCGACAATAACCCATTAACCCACATGTCCAACACCAATTGCAATGTCCTCCTCCATCTTTCAAAACATTCGACATGTTGCTGGCTGAAGGAGGAGAGCCCAGGCAGTGAATGTGTAAGCAGAGCAGCCTGGGCAGTGGATATGTCAGCATATCTCTGCATGGCTACTCCAGCAGCCCGGGTTTCCTCTTTGTAGGTCCATGTGTCTTCGGCTCTGGGACGTCTTGCCAGAAAGGAGCCTTGACAGCTAAAGCAGGGAACAAGCTGAGGCAGCTGCACCCTGCTCCCACATTCAGAAATGTAGAGACCCAACTAGAATGGCAATGATCAAGGAGCCATTGATCTCTCCGCCCTTCATTTAACCGCATGTGTGTATCGCCCAGGTTGGCACAATTCACGAACTAAATTCACATTTGCGAACCAGGCACCCGTTCAATATTCTTTAAACCCAACATGGAATTAAGTTACATCAGACCTTAATTCTAAAACTTATGGAATGTTCCCCCACTCGGAAAGTTTGTAAGCCAACTACTCTGTGCCTTTATACGCCAAATTTTAGCTATCCACTTTGTCTATGGCCCACTAATATAAAACCAATGCTCAGAGGAAACAATCATTGCTCGCTATGAAGAAATCTTCATTCCAATAGGAACCTTTCAAAGTCTGTGTCCATCGGCAAAATCAAAGCCGGACAGGCCGTGCATAAAGTCAGCACTCTTAGGCACCAGTTCACAGTCTCCAATATCGCCCTATGGTGGGCTTCTGGTCGACCCGTGCCAGCTACCTCACTCAGCCTCCACGGGGTGTCCACCGGTCTCCTTGCTTGTAGACCATGGGCTCTCGCTAATGTTCAACAAGCCTGGGCTCCTGATGCGACGTAGTGAACTTTAGTCGAATCACCCTCTTTTTCTCCTTTTCAGGTAAACCAAATCCACAGGTAACTGGGCCCATACACAAGCAGTCCTTTTATTGCTGCAGTTCTCCGACTTCCACTCCATATGAAGATCCACGTTGTCACCCAGCAAGCAATTCAGCCTGCTCACAGGCTCTCTTTAACACACAGTCCAGGGAGATGTTTTCTCCCTACTCTCAGATTTTATTTTAACTTCTGGCAAAGGCTTATGGTTCCTGAGTACACGAAAGCACTGGTGGACATCTAATTAACTGCACAGCAGTCTTCCCAGAGGTAGCTTAACCCAGCTAAAGATCACCCAATTTTGGTGGCTCTAAGCATGTGGGCTTACAAACTTTCATTTTTCCAACTTCCCATATTTTCCCCAGAAAACAACCGAGTAAAGGGTGGCTTTGTCTGACCTCTGGATAGACAAGGAAGAAGAATTACCATGAGGGCAAAGTCAAACAAATAGCTACTCTCCATCTTAAGATGAGTTTTTCCATTGCCCCACTGCTAGGTATCCTATTTGTGACTCTGGCTCTCGTAGAGAAACAGGGGCACAGAAACTCATGTCTAAGTGAGACTCATATATAAAGGTTAAGTGTTCATCAAGCAGACATCTGAAAGCAGTGTGGTCCAAACCCACAAGTCCGACATTAACCCATTAACCCACATGTCGAAACCAATTGCAATGTCCTCCTTCATCTTTCAAAACAGACGACATGTTGCAGGCTGAAGGAGGGGGACCGAGACAGTGAATGTGTAAGCAGAGCCGCGTGGTCGGTGGATATATCAGCAGATCTCTGCACGGCTACTCCAACAACCCGGGCTTCCTTTGGGTAAGTACATGTGTCTTCGGCTCAGGGACGTCTTGCCGGAAAGGAGCCTTGACAGCTAAAGCAGGGAACAAGATGAGGCAGCTGCACCCTGCTCCCACGTTCAGAAAAGAAGAGACCCAACTAGAATGGCAATGCTCAAGGAGCAATTGATCCCTCCGCCCTTCATTTAACTGCACGTGTGTATCACCCAGGTTGGCACAATCCACGAACTAAATCCACATTTGTGAACCTGGCACCCGTTCAAAATTCTTTAACCCCAACATGGAATTAAGTAACATCAGGACCTTAATTCAAAGCCTTAAGGAATGTTCCCCCACTCAGAAAGTTTGTAAGCCAACTGCTCTGTGCCTTTATACCCCTAATTTTAGCTATTCACTTTATGTATGGCCCACTAATATAAAACCAGTGCTCAGAGGAAACAATGATTGCTCGCCATGAAGAAATCTTCATTCTAATTGGAACCTTTCACAGTCTGTGTCCATCGGCAAAATCAAAGCCGGACAGGCCGTGCATAAAGTCAGCACTCTTAGGCACCAGTTCACAGTCTCCAATATCGCCCTCTGGTGGGCTTCTGGTCAACCCGTGCCGGCTACCTCACTCAGCCTCCACGGGGTGTCCACTGGTCACCTTGCTTGTAGACCATGGCCTCTCGCCACTATTCAACAAGTTGGGCTCCTGATGCGACGTGGTGAACATTCCTCGAGTCCCCCTTGTGTTCCCCTTTACAGGTAAACAAATCCACAGGTATCCGTGCCCATACGCAAGCAATCCTGTTATTGCTGCATTTCTCCGACCTCCACACCATACGTAGATCCACGTGGACACCCAGCAAGCAATTCAGCCTGCTCACATGCTCTCTTTAACACACACTCCCAGGGAGATGTTTTCTCCCTAATCTCAGATTTTTTTTTTTTTACTTCTGGCCAAGTCTTATGATTCCTGAGTACACCAAAGAACTGGTGGGCATCTATTTCACTGCATACCTGTCTTCCCAGAGGTGGTCAAAACCCAGCTAAAGATCACCCCATTTTGGTGGCTCAAGCAAATGGGCTTACAAACTTTCATTTTTCCCTCTTACCCTAGTTTCCCCAGAAAACAACCGAGTACAGGGTAGCTTTGTCTAACCTCTGGATCGACAAGGAAGAAGAATTACCATGAGGGCAAGGTCAAACAAATAGCTACTCTCCATCTTAAAATGAGTTTTTCCATTGCCCCACTGCTAGGTATCCTATTTGTGACTCTGGCTCTCGTAGAGAAACAGGGGCACAGAAACTCATGTCTAAGTGAGACTCATATATAAAGGTTAAGTGTTCATCAAGCAGACATCCGAAAGCAGTGTGGTCCAAAGCCCCAAGTCCGACATTAACCCATTAACCCACATATCAAAACCAATTGCAGTGTCCTCCTCCATCTTTCAAAACAGATGACATGTTGCTGGCTGAAGGAGGAGAGATGAGGCAGTGAATGTGTAAGCAGAGCAGCGTGGGCAGTGGATATGTCAGCATATCTCTACACGGCTACTCCAACAGCCCGGGCTTCCTCTGGGTAGGTCCATGTGTCTTCGGCTCAGGGACGTCTTGCCGGAAAGGAGCCTTGTCAGCTAAAGCAGGGAACAAGGTGAGGCAGCTGCACCCTGCTCCCATGTTCAGAAATGAAGAGACCCAACAAGAATGGCAATGCTCAAGGAGCCATTGATCCCTCCGCCCTTGATTTAACCGCACGTGTGTATCGCGCAGGTTGGCACAATCCACGAACTAAATCCACATTTGCGAACCCTGCCACCCGTTCAAAATTCTTTAACCACAACATGGAATTAAGTAACACCAGGACCTTAATTCTAAAACTTATGGAATGTTTCCCCACTCAGAAAGTTTGTAAGCCAACTACTCTGTGCCTTTAAACGCCAAATTTTAGCTATCCACTTTATCTATGGCCCACTAATATAAAACCAGTGCTCAGAGGAAACAATCATTGCTCGCTATGAAGAAATCTTCATTCAAATAGGAACCTTTCAAAGTCTGTGCCAATCGGCAAAATCAAAGCCGGACAGGCCGTGCATAAAATCAGCACTCTTAGGCACCAGTTCACAGTCTCCAATATCGCCCTATGGTGGGCTTCTGGTCGACCCGTACCAGCTACCTCACTCAGCCTCCACGGGGTGTCCACCGGTCTCCTTGCTTGTAGACCATGGGCTCTCGCCAATGTTCAACAAGACTGGGCTCCTGATGCGGCCTGGTGAACTTTTATCGAGTTACCCTCGTGTTCTCCTCCTTGTTAGGTAAACCAAATCCACAGGTATCCGGGCCCATACACAAGCAGTCCTTTTATTGCTGCATTTCTCAGACCTCCACTCCATATGTAGATCCCCGTGGTCACCCAGAAAGCAATTCAGCCTGCTCACAGGCTCTCTTTAACACACCGTCCTAGGAAGATGTTTTCTCCCTACTCCCAGATTTTTTTTAAATTCTGGCAAATACTTATGGTTCCTGAGTACACGAAAGCACTGGTGGGCATCTATTTCACTGCATAGCTGTCTACCCAGAGGTGGTCTAAACCCAGCTAAAGATAACCCCATTTTAGTGGTTCAAAGCAAGTGGGCTTACATACTTTCATTTTTCCACCTTTCCATAGTTTCCCCAGAAAACAACCGAGTACAGGGTGGCTTTGTCTGACTTCTGGATAGACAAGGAAGTAGAATTACCATGAGGCAAGGTCAAACAAATAGCTACTCTCCATCTTAAGATGAGTTTTTCCATTCCCCAACTGCTAGGTATCCTATTTGTGACTCTGGCTCTCGTAGAGAAACAGGGACACAGAAACGCATGTCTAAGTGAGACTCATATATCAAGGTTAAGTGTTCATCAAGCAGACAACCGAAAGCAGTGTGGTCCAAACCCACAATTCCGACAATAACCCATTAACCCACATGCCCAACACCAATTGCAATGTCCTCCTCCATCTTTCAAAACATTCGACATGTTGCTGGCTGAAGGAGGAGAGCCCAGGCAGTGAATGTGTAAGCAGAGCAGCATGGGCAGTGGATATGTCAGCAAATCTCTGCATGGCTACTCCAGCAGCCCGGGTTTCCTCTTGGTAGGTCCATGTGTCTTCGGCTCAGGGACGTCTTGCCAGAAAGGAGCCTTGACAGCTAAAGCAGGGAACAAGCTGAGTCAGCTGCACCCTGCTCCCACATTCAGAAATGAAGAGACCCAACTAGAATGGCAATGATCAAGGAGCCATTGATCTCTCTGCCCTTCATTTAACCGCATGTGTGTATCGCCCAGGTTGGCACAATCCACGAACTAAATCCACATTTGTGAACCAGGCACCGTCCAAAATTCTTTAACCGCAACATGGAATTAAGTTACATCAGACCTTAATTCTAAAACTTATGGAATGGTGCCCCACTCGGAAAGTTTGTAAGCCAACTACTCTGTGCCTTTAAACGCCAAATTTTAGCTATCCACTTTATCTATGGCCCACTAATATTAAACCAGTGCTCAGAGGAAACAATCATTGCTCGCTATGAAGAAATCTTCATTCAAATAGGAACCTTTCAAAGTCTGTGCCAATCGGCAAAATCAAAGCCGGACAGGCCGTGCATAAAATCAGCACTCTTAGGCACCAGTTCACAGTCTCCAATATCGCCCTATGGTGGGCTTCTGGTCGACCCGTGCCAGCTACCTCACTCAGCCTCCACGGGGTGTCCACCGGTCTCCTTGCTTGTAGACCATGGGCTCTCGCCAATGTTCAACAAGCCTGGGCTCCGGATGCGACGTGGTGAACTTTATTCGAGTCACCCTCGTGTTCTCCTTTTCAGGTAAACCAAATCCACAGGTATCTGGGCCCATACACAAGCAGTCCTTTTATTGCTGCAGTTCTCTGGCCTCCACTCCATATGAAGATCCATGTGGTCACCCAGCAAGCAATTCAGCCTGCTCACAGGCTCTCTTTAACACACAGTCCAGGGAGATGTTTTCTCCCTACTCTCAGATTTTATTTTAACTTCTGGCAAAGGCTTTTGGTTCCTGAGTACACGAAAGCACTGGTGGGCATCTATTTCACTGCATAGCTGTCTACCCAGAGGTGGTCTAAACCCAGCTAAAGATAACCCCATTTTAGTGGTTCAAAGCAAGTGGGCTTACAAACTTTCATTTTTCCACCTTTCCATAGTTTCCCCAGAAAACAACCGAGTACAGGGTAGCTTTGTCTGACTTCTGGATAGACAAGGAAGTAGAATTACCATGAGGCAAGGTCAAACAAATAGCTACTCTCCATCTTAAGATGAGTTTTTCCATTGCCCCACTGCTAGGTATCCTATTTGTGACTCTGGCTCTTGTAGAGAAACAGGGGCACAGAAACTTATGTCTAAGTGAGACTCATATATCAAGGTTAAGTGTTCATCAAGCAGACAACCGAAAGCAGTGTGGTCCAAACCCACAAGTCCGACAATAACCCATTAACCCACATGTCCAACACCAATTGCAATGTCCTCCTCCATCTTTCAAAACATTCGACATGTTGCTGGCTGAAGGAGGAGAGCCCAGGCAGTGAATGTGTAAGCAGAGCAGCCTGGGCAGTGGATATGTCAGCATATCTCTGCATGGCTACTCCAGCAGCCCGGGTTTCCTCTTTGTAGGTCCATGTGTCTTCGGCTCTGGGACGTCTTGCCAGAAAGGAGCCTTGACAGCTAAAGCAGGGAACAAGCTGAGGCAGCTGCACCCTGCTCCCACATTCAGAAATGTAGAGACCCAACTAGAATGGCAATGATCAAGGAGCCATTGATCTCTCCGCCCTTCATTTAACCGCACGTGTGTATCGCCCAGGTTGGCACAATCCACGAACTAAATTCACATTTGCAAACCAGGCACCCGTTCAAAATTCTTTAAACCCAACATGGAATTAAGTTACATCAGACCTTAATTCTAAAACTTATGGAATGTTCCCCCACTTGGAAAGTTTGTAAGCCAACTACTCTGTGCCTTTATACGCCAAATTTTAGCTATCCACTTTGTCTATGGCCCACTAATATAAAACCAATGCTCAGAGGAAACAATCATTGCTCGCTATGAAGAAATCTTCATTCCAATAGGAACCTTTCAAAGTCTGTGTCCATCGGCAAAATCAAAGCCGGACAGGCCGTGCATAAAGTCAGCACTCTTAGGCACCAGTTCACAGTCTCCAATATCGCCCTATGGTGGGCTTCTGGTCGACCCGTGCCAGCTACCTCACTCAGCCTCCACGGGGTGTCCACCGGTCTCCTTGCTTGTAGACCATGGGCTCTCGCTAATGTTCAACAAGCCTGGGCTCCTGATGCGACGTAGTGAACTTTAGTCGAATCACCCTCTTTTTCTCCTTTTCAGGTAAACCAAATCCACAGGTAACTGGGCCCATACACAAGCAGTCCTTTTATTGCTGCAGTTCTCCGACCTCCACTCCATATGAAGATCCACGTGGTCACCCAGCAAGCAATTCAGCCTGCTCACAGGCTCTCTTTAACACACAGTCCAGGGAGATGTTTTCTCCCTACTCTCAGATTTTATTTTAACTTCTGGCAAAGGCTTATGGTTCCTGAGTACACGAAAGCACTGGTGGACATCTAATTCACTGCACAGCAGTCTTCCCAGAGGTAGCTTAACCCAGCTAAAGATCACCCAATTTTGGTGGCTCTAATCATGTGGGCTTACAAACT
Source organism: Tenrec ecaudatus (assembly GCF_050624435.1). Classification (NCBI taxonomy): domain Eukaryota; kingdom Metazoa; phylum Chordata; class Mammalia; order Afrosoricida; family Tenrecidae; genus Tenrec; species Tenrec ecaudatus. The sequence continues at coordinate 474,405 of NW_027459016.1, forward strand.
TTCATTTTTCCCACTTCCCATATTTTCCCCAGAAAACAACCGAGTAAAGGGTGGCTTTGTCTGACCTCTGGATAGACAAGGAAGAAGAATTACCATGAGGGCAAAGTCAAACAAATAGCTACTCTCCATCTTAAGATGAGTTTTTCCATTGCCCCACTGCTAGGTATCCTATTTGTGACTCGGGCTCTCGTAGAGAAACAGGGGCACAGAAACTCATGTCTAAGTGAGACTCATATATAAAGGTTAAGTGTTCATCAAGCAGACATCTGAAAGCAGTGTGGTCCAAACCCACAAGTCCGACATTAACCCACATGTCGAAACCAATTGCAATGTCCTCCTTCATCTTTCAAAACAGACGACATGTTGCAGGCTGAAGGAGGGGGACCGAGACAGTGAATGTGTAAGCAGAGCCGCGTGGTCGGTGGATATATCAGCAGATCTCTGCACGGCTACTCCAACAACCCGGGCTTCCTTTGGGTAAGTACATGTGTCTTCGGCTCAGGGACGTCTTGCCGGAAAGGAGCCTTGACAGCTAAAGCAGGGAACAAGATGAGGCAGCTGCACCCTGCTCCCACGTTCAGAAAAGAAGAGACCCAACTAGAATGGCAATGCTTAAGGAGCAATTGATCCCTCCGCCCTTCATTTAACTGCACGTGTGTATCACCCAGGTTGGCACAATCCACGAACTAAATCCACATTTGTGAACCTGGCACCCGTCCAAAATTCTTTAACCCCAACATGGAATTAAGTAACATCAGGACCTTAATTCAAAGCCTTAAGGAATGTTCCCCCACTCAGAAAGTTTGTAAGCCAACTGCTCTGTGCCTTTATACCCCTAATTTTAGCTATTCACTTTATGTATGGCCCACTAATATAAAACCAGTGCTCAGAGGAAACAATGATTGCTCGCCATGAAGAAATCTTCATTCTAATTGGAACCTTTCACAGTCTGTGTCCATCGGCAAAATCAAAGCCGGACAGGCCGTGCATAAAGTCAGCACTCTTAGGCACCAGTTCACAGTCTCCAATATCGCCCTCTGGTGGGCTTCTGGTCGACCCGTGCCGGCTACCTCACTCAGCCTCCACGGGGTGTCCACTGGTCACCTTGCTTGTAGACCATGGCCTCTCGCCACTATTCAACAAGTTGGGCTCCTGATGCGACGTGGTGAACATTCCTCGAGTCCCCCTTGTGTTCCCCTTTACAGGTAAACAAATCCACAGGTATCCGTGCCCATACGCAAGCAATCCTGTTATTGCTGCATTTCTCCGACCTCCACACCATACGTAGATCCACGTGGACACCCAGCAAGCAATTCAGCCTGCTCACATGCTCTCTTTAACACACACTCCCAGGGAGATGTTTTCTCCCTAATCTCAGATTTTTTTTTTTTACTTCTGGCCAAGTCTTATGATTCCTGAGTACACCAAAGAACTGGTGGGCATCTATTTCACTGCATACCTGTCTTCCCAGAGGTGGTCAAAACCCAGCTAAAGATCACCCCATTTTGGTGGCTCAAGCAAATGGGCTTACAAACTTTCATTTTTCCCTCTTACCCTAGTTTCCCCAGAAAACAACCGAGTACAGGGTAGCTTTGTCTGACCTCTGGATCGACAAGGAAGAAGAATTACCATGAGGGCAAGGTCAAACAAATAGCTACTCTCCATCTTAAAATGAGTTTTTCCATTGCCCCACTGCTAGGTATCCTATTTGTGACTCTGGCTCTCGTAGAGAAACAGGGGCACAGAAACTCATGTCTAAGTGAGACTCATATATAAAGGTTAAGTGTTCATCAAGCAGACATCCGAAAGCAGTGTGGTCCAAAGCCCCAAGTCCGACATTAACCCATTAACCCACATATCAAAACCAATTGCAGTGTCCTCCTCCATCTTTCAAAACAGATGACATGTTGCTGGCTGAAGGAGGAGAGATGAGGCAGTGAATGTGTAAGCAGAGCAGCGTGGGCAGTGGATATGTCAGCATATCTCTACACGGCTACTCCAACAGCCCGGGCTTCCTCTGGGTAGGTCCATGTGTCTTCGGCTCAGGGACGTCTTGCCGGAAAGGAGCCTTGTCAGCTAAAGCAGGGAACAAGGTGAGGCAGCTGCACCCTGCTCCCATGTTCAGAAATGAAGAGACCCAACAAGAATGGCAATGCTCAAGGAGCCATTGATCCCTCCGCCCTTGATTTAACCGCACGTGTGTATCGCGCAGGTTGGCACAATCCACGAACTAAATCCACATTTGCGAACCCTGCCACCCGTTCAAAATTCTTTAACCACAACATGGAATTAAGTAACACCAGGACCTTAATTCTAAAACTTATGGAATGTTTCCCCACTCAGAAAGTTTGTAAGCCAACTACTCTGTGCCATCATACGCCAAATTTTAGCTATTCACTTTATCTATGGCCCAAAATATAAAACCAGTGCTCAGAGGAAATATCATTGCTCGCCATGAAGAAATCTTCATTCCAATAGGAACCATTCAAAGTCTGTGTCCATCGGCAAAATCAAAGCCGGACACGCCGTGCATAAAGTCAGCACTCTTAGGCACCAGTTCACAGTCTCCAATATCGTCCACTGGTGTGCTTCTTGTCGACCCGTACCGGGGACCTCGCTCAGCCTTCATGGGGTATCCACCGGTCACCTTGCTTGTAGACCATGGGCTCTCGCCACTATTCATCAAGCCTGGGGTCCTGATGCACATGGTGAACTTTGCTCGAGTCACCCTCGTGTTCTCCTTTTTAGGTAAACCAAATCCACAGGTATCCGTGCCCATACGCAAGCAGTCCTTTTATTGCTGCATTTCTCCGACCTCCACTCCATATGTAGATCCCCGAGGTCACCCAGAAAGCAATTCAGCCTGCTCACAGTCTCTCTTTAACACACAGTCCCTGGGAGATGTTTTCTCCCTACTCCCAGATGTTTTTTTTTAACTTCTGGCAAAGGCTTATGGTTCCTGAGTTCACGAAAGCACTGGTGGGCATCTATTTCACTGCATAGCTGTCTACCCAGAGGTGGTCTAAACCCAGCTAAAGATAACCCCATTTTAGTGGTTCAAAGCAAGTGGGCTTACAAACTTTCATTTTTCCACCTTTCCATAGTTTCCCCAGAAAACAACCGAGTACAGGGTAGCTTTGTCTGACTTCTGGATAGACAAGGAAGTAGAATTACCATGAGGCAAGGTCAAACAAATAGCTACTCTCCATCTTAAGATGAGTTTTTCCATTGCCCCACTGCTAGGTATCCTATTTGTGACTCTGGCTCTTGTAGAGAAACAGGGGCACAGAAACATATGTCTAAGTGAGACTCATATATCAAGGTTAAGTGTTCATCAAGCAGACATCCGAAAGCAGTGTGGTCCAAACCCACAAGTCCGACAATAACCCATTAACCCACATGTCCAACACCAATTGCAATGTCCTCCTCCATCTTTCAAAACATTCGACATGTTGCTGGCTGAAGGAGGAGAGCCCAGGCAGTGAATGTGTAAGCAGAGCAGCCTGGGCAGTGGATATGTCAGCATATCTCTGCATGGCTACTCCAGCAGCCCGGGTTTCCTCTTTGTAGGTCCATGTGTCTTCGGCTCTGGGACGTCTTGCCAGAAAGGAGCCTTGACAGCTAAAGCAGGGAACAAGCTGAGGCAGCTGCACCCTGCTCCCACATTCAGAAATGTAGAGACCCAACTAGAATGGCAATGATCAAGGAGCCATTGATCTCTCCGCCCTTCATTTAACCGCACGTGTGTATCACCCAGGTTGGCACAATCCACGAACTAAATCCACATTTGCGAACCAGGCACCCGTTCAAAATTCTTTAAACCCAACATGGAATTAAGTTACATCAGACCTTAATTCTAAAACTTATGGAATGTTCCCCCACTCGGAAAGTTTGTAAGCCAACTACTCTGTGCCTTTATACGCCAAATTTTAGCTATCCACTTTGTCTATGGCCCACTAATATAAAACCAATGCTCAGAGGAAACAATCATTGCTCGCTATGAAGAAATCTTCATTCCAATAGGAACCTTTCAAAGTCTGTGTCCATCGGCAAAATCAAAGCCGGACAGGCCGTGCATAAAGTCAGCACTCTTAGGCACCAGTTCACAGTCTCCAATATCGCCCTATGGTGGGCTTCTGTTCGACCCGTGCCGGCTACCTCACTCAGCCTCCACAGGGTGTCCACTGGTCACCTTGCTTGTAGACCATGGCCTCTCGCCACTATTCAACAAGTTGGGCTCCTGATGCGACGTGGTGAACATTCCTCGAGTCCCCCTTGTGTTCCCCTTTACAGGTAAACAAATCCACAGGTATCCGTGCCCATACGCAAGCAATCCTGTTATTGCTGCATTTCTCCGACCTCCACACCATACGTAGATCCACGTGGACACCCAGCAAGCAATTCAGCCTGCTCACATGCTCTCTTTAACACACACTCCCAGGGAGATGTTTTCTCCCTAATCTCAGATTTTTTTTTTTTACTTCTGGCCAAGTCTTATGATTCCTGAGTACACCAAAGAACTGGTGGGCATCTATTTCACTGCATACCTGTCTTCCCAGAGGTGGTCAAAACCCAGCTAAAGATCACCCCATTTTGGTGGCTCAAGCAAATGGGCTTACAAACTTTCATTTTTCCCTCTTACCCTAGTTTCCCCAGAAAACAACCGAGTAAAGGGTGGCTTTGTCTGACCTCTGGATCGACAAGGAAGAAGAATTACCATGAGGGCAAGGTCAAACAAATAGCTACTCTCCATCTTAAAATGAGTTTTTCCATTGCCCCACTGCTAGGTATCCTATTTGTGACTCTGGCTCTCGTAGAGAAACAGGGGCACAGAAACTCATGTCTAAGTGAGACTCATATATAAAGGTTAAGTGTTCATCAAGCAGACATCCGAAAGCAGTGTGGTCCAAAGCCCCAAGTCCGACATTAACCCATTAACCCACATATCAAAACCAATTGCAGTGTCCTCCTCCATCTTTCAAAACAGATGACATGTTGCTGGCTGAAGGAGGAGAGATGAGGCAGTGAATGTGTAAGCAGAGCAGCGTGGGCAGTGGATATGTCAGCATATCTCTACACGGCTACTCCAACAGCCCGGGCTTCCTCTGGGTAGGTCCATGTGTCTTCGGCTCAGGGACGTCTTGCCGGAAAGGAGCCTTGTCAGCTAAAGCAGGGAACAAGGTGAGGCAGCTGCACCCTGCTCCCATGTTCAGAAATGAAGAGACCCAACAAGAATGGCAATGCTCAAGGAGCCATTGATCCCTCCGCCCTTGATTTAACCGCACGTGTGTATCGCCCAGGTTGGCACAATCCACGAACTAAATCCACATTTGCGAACCCTGCCACCCGTTCAAAATTCTTTAACCACAACATGGAATTAAGTAACACCAGGACCTTAATTCTAAAACTTATGGAATGTTTCCCCACTCAGAAAGATTGTAAGCCAACTACTCTGTGCCATCATACGCCAAATTTTAGCTATTCACTTTATCTATGGCCCAAAATATAAAACAAGTGCTCAGAGGAAATATCATTGCTCGCCATGAAGAAATCTTCATTCCAATAGGAACCATTCAAAGTCTGTGTCCATCGGCAAAATCAAAGCCGGACACGCCGTGCATAAAGTCAGCACTCTTAGGCACCAGTTCACAGTCTCCAATATCGTCCACTGGTGTGCTTCTTGTCGACCCGTACCGGGGACCTCGCTCAGCCTTCATGGGGTATCCACCGGTCACCTTGCTTGTAGACCATGGGCTCTCGCCACTATTCATCAAGCCTGGGGTCCTGATGCACATGGTGAACTTTACTCGAGTCACCCTCGTGTTCTCCTTTTCAGGTAAACCAAATCCACAGGTATCCGTGCCCATACGCAAGCAGTCCTTTTATTGCTGCATTTCTCCGACCTCCACTCCATATGTAGATCCCCGAGGTCACCCAGAAAGTAATTCAGCCTGCTCACAGTCTCTCTAACACACAGTCCCTGGGCGATGTTTTCTCCCTACTCCCAGATGTTTTTTTTTAACTTCTGGCAAAGGCTTATGGTTCCTGAGTTCACGAAAGCACTAGTGGGCATCTATTTCACTGCATAGCTGTCTACCCAGAGGTGGTCTAAACCCAGCTAAAGATAACCCCATTTTAGTGGTTCAAAGCAAGTGGGCTTACAAACTTTCATTTTTCCACCTTTCCATAGTTTCCCCAGAAAACAACCGAGTACAGGGTAGCTTTGTCTGACTTCTGGATAGACAAGGAAGTAGAATTACCATGAGGCAAGGTCAAACAAATAGCTACTCTCCATCTTAAGATGAGTTTTTCCATTGCCCCACTGCTAGGTATCCTATTTGTGACTCTGGCTCTTGTAGAGAAACAGGGGCACAGAAACTTATGTCTAAGTGAGACTCATATATCAAGGTTAAGTGTTCATCAAGCAGACATCCGAAAGCAGTGTGGTCCAAACCCACAAGTCCGACAATAACCCATTAACCCACATGTCCAACACCAATTGCAATGTCCTCCTCCATCTTTCAAAACATTCGACATGTTGCTGGCTGAAGGAGGAGAGCCCAGGCAGTGAATGTGTAAGCAGAGCAGCCTGGGCAGTGGATATGTCAGCATATCTCTGCATGGCTACTCCAGCAGCCCGGGTTTCCTCTTGGTAGGTCCATGTGTCTTCGGCTCTGGGACGTCTTGCCAGAAAGGAGCCTTGACAGCTAAAGCAGGGAACAAGCTGAGGCAGCTGCACCCTGCTCCCACATTCAGAAATGTAGAGACCCAACTAGAATGGCAATGATCAAGGAGCCATTGATCTCTCCGCCCTTCATTTAACCGCACGTGTGTATCGCCCAGGTTGGCACAATCCACGAACTAAATCCACATTTGCGAACCAGGCACCCGTTCAAAATTCTTTAAACCCAACATGGAATTAAGTTACATCAGACCTTAATTCTAAAACTTATGGAATGTTCCCCCACTCGGAAAGTTTGTAAGCCAACTACTCTGTGCCTTTATACGCCAAATTTTAGCTATCCACTTTGTCTATGGCCCACTAATATAAAACCAATGCTCAGAGGAAACAATCATTGCTCGCTATGAAGAAATCTTCATTCCAATAGGAACCTTTCAAAGTCTGTGTCCATCGGCAAAATCAAAGCCGGACAGGCCGTGCATAAAGTCAGCACTCTTAGGCACCAGTTCACAGTCTCCAATATGGCCCTATGGTGGGCTTCTGGTCGACCCGTGCCGGCTACCTCACTCAGCCTCCACGGGGTGTCCACCGGTCTCCTTGCTTGTAGACCATGGGCTCTCGCCAATGTTCAACAAGCCTGGGCTCCTGATGCGACGTAGTGAACTTTAGTCGAATCACCCTCTTTTTCTCCTTTTCAGGTAAACCAAATCCACAGGTAACTGGGCCCATACACAAGCAGTCCTTTTATTGCTGCAGTTCTCCGACCTCCACTCCATATGAAGATCCACGTGGTCACCCAGCAAGCAATTCAGCCTGCTCACAGGCTCTCTTTAACACACAGTCCAGGGAGATGTTTTCTCCCTACTCTCAGATTTTATTTTAACTTCTGGCAAAGGCTTATGGTTCCTGAGTACACGAAAGCACTGGTGGGCATCTAATTCACTGCACAGCAGTCTTCCCAGAGGTAGCTTAACCCAGCTAAAGATCACCCAATTTTGGTGGCTCTAAGCATGTGGGCTTACAAACTTTCATTTTTCCCACTTCCCATATTTTCCCCAGAAAACAACCGAGTAAAGGGTGGCTTTGTCTGACCTCTACATAGACAAGGAAGAAGAATTACCATGAGGGCAAGGTCAAACAAATACCTACTCTCCATCTTAAGGTGAGTTTTTCCATTGCCCCACTGCTAGGTATCCTATTTGTGACTCTGGCTCTCGTAGAGAAACAGGGGCACAGAAACTCATGTCTAAGTCAGACTCATATAACAAGGTTAAGTGTTCATCAAGCAGACATCCGAAATCAGTGTGGTCCAAACCCACAAATCCGACAATAACCCATTAACCCACATGTCCAACACCAATTGCAATGTCCTCCTCCATCTTTCAAAACAGACGACATGTTGCTGGCTGTGGGAGGAGAGCTGAGGCATTGAATGTGTAAGCAGAGCAGCGTGGGCATTGGATATGTCAGCATATCTCTGCACGGCTACTCCAACAGCCTGGGCTTCCTATGGGTAGGTCCATGTGTCTTCGGCTCAGGGACGTCTTGCCGGAAAGGAGCCTTGACAGCTAAAGCAGGTAAGAAGCTGAGGCAGCTGCACCCTGCTCCCACATTCAGAAATGAAGAGGCCCAACTAGAATGGCAATGCTCAAGGAGCCATTGATCCCTCCGCCCTTCATTTAACCGCACGTGTGTATCGCCCAGGTTGGCACAATCCACGAACTATATCCACACTTGCCATCCTGGCACCCATTCAGAATTGAAATTACGTGACACCAATAACTTAATTCTATAAGCCTCTGATTATGTTCCTCCCTCTGGAATGTTTTTAAGCCATCTACTCCATGCACTTGTACCTCATATTTTCGCTGTTTGCTTAATCTACGGCCCTCTTAGATCAAACCTTTTCTCAGAGGAAAAAATCATTTTCGACCTGAATAAATCTTCATTCCAATAGGAACCTATTGAATTTTGCGTCCATCAACAAAGTCAAAACCGAACAAGCCATTCATAAAGTCAGCCATGATCCACACCAGTTCACAGCCTCGAAAATCCGCCATCTGTTGGGGTTCTGGTCAACCCATGCCTTCCTCAGCTCTATGGTGTCCACAGATCACCTTGCTTGTAGACCATGAGCTCTCTCCAATATTCAAGAAGCTTGGGTTACTCATGCTAGATCATGAATTTTTGTTGATTCACTCTCATATTCTCCATTTCTCCTGTAAACCAAATACACAAGTGTCAGAGGCCAAACTCAATTAGTGTTTTTATTACTACATTTCTCCAACTTCTACTGAGCAAGTAGATTCACGTGGTCACCTTGCAAACCGTCAGCCTGCTCATAAGCTCCCTTTTACACCCATTCCCTGGGAGGTATTTTCTTTGTACTCCCAGATTTTTTTAGTGTTGGCGAAGACTTGTGGTTCCTGAGTACAGGAAAGCACTGTTTCGCATATAAATCAATTCTCTGCATAGCTGTCTTCTAAGGTGTTTCCTAAGCCCATGTAAAGATCAAATTTTGTTGGCTCAAAGCAAGTGGGCTTACAAACTTTCTGCTCTCATACTTCCCATAGTTTCCCCAGTAATCTATTGAATAAAGGGTGGCTTTGTCTGACCACTGGCTAGACAGAGAAGGAAAACTACCATGAGGGAGAGGTCAGACAAACATCTACTCTCCATCTTATGGCTAGTTTCTCCAGTACACCACTGCTAAGGTACCACAATGTGTTAGTCAGGGTACTTTAGGGAAAGAACTACAGTGAAACTCATGTCTAAGGGAGAGTTTTATATAGTTTATATAAAGTGCTTTATATAGTTTATATATAGTGTGCATCAAGCAAAAATCCCAAACCTGTCCTGCCAAAACCCACAAGTCCAAAATTAATCCCTCAACCCCTTTATCCAGTATCAAACCACAAAGTCCTCCTCCATCTCACAAACCAGACACCATGATGTTGACTGGAGGAGGAAAGCCGATTCAGTGAATGTGTAAGCATCTCTGCACCGGCATCGTGTCTACTAGGTCCATGTGGCTTCTCCTCAGGGATGTCTTTCAGGAAATTATTCTTGGGAGCTAAAGCAGGGAACTGGCTAAGGGAGCTGCATCCGGATCTGACCATCATAAAGCAAGGCACCCCAGCATTAGAAAGGCGTGGATCCCTGAACCACTTATCCCTTTCCCTTTCAATTCGCCCCACATGTGTTTATCGGCCAGCTTGTCACAGCAAACTAACTACCTCACAGCTCTTCTAACAGTCCATGACATCAATTGTATCAAGCTCATTTATACCACTATCATTTGTTGCCATCATTTTCTAAACAGTTACTTTCTTTTTGAACTCTTGGTTCAATTCTTCTCTTTTCCTACACTCCCACTCTCGTGACCCCTTGATTTCCTATCTTATACTGAGTGCTGTGTCCCTTCACCACATTTATGTTGTTTACCCCCCTGGGGAGCAGTATTATACAGCAATCATTGTGATCGGTTTCCCCTTTCTACCCCTACCTTCCATCTACCCTCCTGGTACCCTTCGGTTTCTGTTCCTGAGGGGTTGGTCTGACCTTGATTCTGTGTGTCATGATCCTTTATCTGTACCTGTATACATGCTCTTGCCTACGCACAACTGATTGGCAGAACTGGGATCATGATAGAGGGGGGTGAGGAAGCCTTAAAGATACAGAGGTATGTTGTACATTTCATTAGTGTTATACTGTGCTCTGGTTGCCTCATCCTTTTGTTGTGACCCTTCTGTGAGGGTATGTCCTCCCGTCTACAGATGGGTTTTGGGGCTCTGCTCCAACCCCTTTATCCTAAACAATATGGGGGTTTTTGTTTGTTTGCAGTCTTCTGGTGCCTACCTGATTCTGTCAACACCTCATGATCTTACAGGCTAGGGCCCTTTCATATGGGATTTGTTGCTTCTTTGCTAGATGGCTGCAAGTTTACCATCAGTTTTTTAAGAACCCAGATGTTTTATCTTTTTATAGCTGGGCATCATCAGCTTTCTTTACCTCATTTGCTTATGCATTCATTTTGCCTTCAGCTATTATGCTGGGAGGGTGAGCATCACTGAATGCTGGGTTGTTAGAACAAAGTGTTCTTGTGTTGAGGGAGGACTTAAGCAGAGGCCCAAAGTCCATCCACTTCCTTAATTTATCGCTATGTAAATATATGTACATAGGCCAATACCTCGATTTTTATTAATATATTTTCATAAGTGCACACCTATGTTTATTCCTGTATCCTTAGATTTGCTTCCTAGATCGTTCCTGTTTTCTTTTTACCTTCCTCCTTTCCCAACATCATGCGTGCCCTTCTTCTCTCAGCTAGATTGCCGTTGCTGCACCACCACCACCAGGATCTCTATGTCCTCCTTGTTGTTCCTTTTAATTCCCTAGTTGTTTCCTGTCTATGGCATCGTTTGCTCACCACTCCTTTCCTCCCACTGTCTCCTCTCCCAAGTCCCTCCAGAAATGCCGGTCCCTTTACTTTCTCCTTGGGCTTTCTTCCCAAACCTATCTTATATTGGTAGGCAAAGCAATAAAAGAGACAAAGCAAAAAGAAAACAAAAGACTGAATAAAAAGGGAAAACAAAAAAAGGGGGGAAACCTAGAAAACCCCCCTGAAAACACATACAAAATTCCAAATCTGTCTGCTGACCTTTATGATTATCTCCCCACCAGTCTAGAGGGGTTCTGAGAACTGCCCCTCCTAGCCTGAAATCTATTGTGGGGACACTGCAAGGGCTTCGTGGCTTGGCAATGCTCCCATTGCTGATCTGTTCTGTTTCCTTCCTGGTTCATCCCATTGTGGGGATGGTCAGGCCCGACTCACTCCCTGCTGGGTGTCCCGAGTATTGTCCTCATTCACAATATGTTCCAGTGAGGGGACACCATGTCTCAAGCTGTTGTCAGCCCTACAGTCCTCTCTGTGCCTTAGCAGCAGCATGCAGGGCCGTCCTCCTCAGGACTTGGTGTGCCAGTATCCAGTCTAAACCCTCACTCCCTTTTTCCTTTGGGTTTACACTTCCATATGGGCATGGCGGGCCAGCCCCTCTCCCCAACCTGTAGGCTAAGTGTTGTCCTCTGTAGCGCATACTTCTAGGGGAAATGGAGGCGGGGTTGTCAGTTTGGCTTTGATTGGGGATGGCCCCGTAGACCCCTCAGTGATCTACATATAACCTCCTCCCTGGAGGATGGGCAACAGGAAAGTGGGTGAAAACTTGGATCTCCATCTGCAGAAGAATGAAACAGGACCCATACCTCACTCCATGTACAAAAACAAACTTAAACTGGATTACAGACCTAAATGTAAACCCCAGAGCTATCAGGATCATCAATTAGAAACTTAAGGGGTCTATTGCAGGGCATACATGGACTAGCAAATCTAATAAAGGAAGCACACAGAGCAAAAGACAACACAGATGCCTGGGACCTACTAAAATAAAACACTTATGCACCTCAAAAAATTTCATCAAAATAGTAAAATGAGAACTCACAGATTGGGGTGGTGGGGTAACAATGACACAACTAACGAGAGACTTGTTACCAAAATCTATGGAATTTTTCTAAGAAAAAAATTAGTCCAATTGAAAGGTGGGCAAAGGACATAAAATAGACATTCACCAAAGCTGGCTTGTGAATGACTAACACATACATGAAGATATGCTCACCATTTCCTAGCCACCCAGGAAATGCAAATCAAAACAACAATGAGTTATTACCGTACACTCCTCACAATAGCAATTGAAACACACAACAGAGAATGACAAATGCTAGAGAGGGCATGGAGCATTTGAAACTCTTATACATGGCTGGTAGTCTTGTAAACATTTACAACCAGTGGGGAACGCTATGAGACTACCTGAAGCAAGTAGCATTAGACCCAGCAACACCTCTGCTTGTCATATACCCCAAAGAAGTAAGAGACAGACCCCAGACATGTGTTCTCCTACATTCACCGTAGCACTGTTCACAATAGCAAGAGGCTGGAAAGAGCCCAAATGCCCATCAGTAAAAGAATGGAGGAAGAAACTCTGGTACACATGGAAATTATGTGCCCCTGAAAAACAGTGATGAAACCATGAAACACCCCATTACATAGATGGGCCTGGAAATGATTATGCTTCGTAAAGTTAGTCAATCACAAAAGGACTGGCACACTACTATAAGGATAAACACCAAGATAAAGGCAGAATTCTGCTCTTGGGTCATGTAATCATCTTTTTGTCATGAAATCTGGCCTCCCAAACAAGGTAGTGAGCCAGTATAGTACCCGTGCACTATATATTGCCCTCTTTACAATTGCATCTTACAAACCACTTCAACGGAAGACACGTCCCCTCCACTGGGATCAATTTCTCAAGATGGGAAGGGAGGAAGGAGGGAGACGACCAATCAGTTGCTGCCATACAACATTGTCCTACGGTCACCCAAATTCAACAGATACTCCTACGAGAGTGATTAGCAAACCATCCTGGAAACTCAAGTCAAGACATGAGGGGGAGACGGGTCTGTCTTGGAAAAGGCAATTACACTTTCGTTGATGGGTAAACTGGGTAGAGCAAGATGCCATCTGGGGGGAAACATGCTTAACGGTACTTATAGAACCCAAGGAGAGAATACGCCTGGTATTACATTCCTAACTGGACACTTTTGACCTGGTTTCTATCCAGTCCTTGGTGATCCAGACTGGATGCTGTAGTCATCTAGGATTTTAGACTCTGTTCTTTCCAGGCTCACAACATCCTCCATGGGCCACATCAGAAGGATCCGATTTGGAAAGTCACTAAGGAGCTGATAAGATAAAGCCCACTAGACCTTATTAGCTCCTTAGTGGCTTTCCAAATCAGTGGGATTTACCTTAGATTCGCCTGAAACAGGTTTAAGAAAGTGCTTTAAAACATACTCCCTTGGACTTAGGGCAAAGTGCTCTAGTGTCCAAAGATGCAGATGACTGCTATCTTAATACTCTGGAATTTGAGTTTGTTGGATTTCAGTCTGGATCTCTTGCTTTGGGAATACCCTGTGAATGGTGTCCCAGGACTATCATATAGTTACTGTTTGTATTCTCTCTTTGCTTTTTTGTCACATATGTTAATCTGGAAGGTATAGTCCTGGCTTTGTGAATGAATGTTATTGAAAATTTTATCCTATTCCCAGTGTATGTGTAGTGACCAGTCACTTAATCTTTTTTTTAATCATTTTACTGGGAGCTCATACAATTCTTATCACAATCTATACATCCATCCATTGTGTCAAGCACATATGTACATTTGTTGCCATCATCATTCTCAAAAAATTTGCCTTCTACTTCAGTCCTTAATATTGGCTCCTCCTTTTGTGCCCCTCCTGCCTCCTTCCCCTCCCTCATGAATCCTTCATAATTCATAAATTATTATGTCATATGTTACACTGTCTGACATCTCCCCCTGCCCACTTCTCTGCTGTCCATCCCCAAGGGAGGAGGCTATTCGTAGATTCTTGTAGTCGGTTCCCCCTTTCCACCCCACATTCCTTCTACCCTCCAGGCATCGCCACTCTCACCATTGGTCCTGAAGGGGTCATCTACCCTGGATTCCCTGTGTTTCCAGTTTCTATCTGTACCAATGTACATCCTCTGGTCTAGCCAGCTTTGTAAGGTGGGATTGGGATTATGATATTGTGGGAAGGAAGCATTAAGAACTAGAGGAAAGTTATATGTTTCATCGTTGCTACCCTGAACCCAGACTGGCTCATCTACTTTCCACAACCCTTCAGTAAGGGGGTGTCCAGGAGGCAAAGGGCACTTACAGAGGTCTAAATACAGGCATGGACATATGTAAATATATTTATATATGACAATGGGAAAATAGATCTATGTGCACATATTATAGGTTTAGTATTAAGTTAGCAAATGGACATTGGGCTTCCACTCAAGTACTCCCTCAATGCAAGAACATTTTGTTCTGTTAAATTGGCATTCCATGATGCTCACCTTCCTGACATGATCACTGAAGAAAATTGTGTGCATAAGCAAATGTGGTGAAGAAAGCTGATAGTGCTCGACTATCAAAAGATATGGCATCTGAAGTCATAAAGTCTTGAAGGTATACAAGTGGCCCTCTAGCTCAGAAACAACAAAGCCCACATGGAAAAAGCACAGCAGCCTGTGTGATCAGGTTTAAGGTATCAAAGAACAAAAAATCAAATCATTGTGAATGAGGCGGAGTACAGATTGGGAACGCCTTACAGAAGGGTCACAGGGAGGAGAAGAGCCAGTCAACGATGAAACATACAACTTTCCTCTAGTTCTTAAATGCTTCCTCTCCCCGACCCCCACCCCCACTATCATGATTCCAATTCTACCTTACAAATCCAGCTAGACCCACAGGATATACACTGATACAGACAGGAACTGGAAACACAGGGAATCCCTTCAGGACCAGTGATGAGAGTGGCAAAACCAGGAGGGTAGAAGGAAGATGGGGTAAAAAGGGGGAACCAGTAACAAGAATCTACATATAACACCCCTCCCTGCAGGATGGACAAGAGAAAAGTCAGTGAAGGCAGATAGATGTTGGACAGTGCTAAATTATCAAGTGTTCATGAGGGAGGGTGTGGCGGGAGGGAGGGAAAACATGTGGAGCAGATACCATAGGCTCAAGTAGAAAGAACATGTTTTGAGATTGATGAAGGAAACAAACATAAAAATGTGCTTGAAACAATAGATTTATGTATGGATTGTGATAAGAGTTGTATGAGCCCCCAATAAAATCATTTAAATAAAGATGGAAAGAATACACAGAGTTATGGTATCAAAAGAATAGGTTGACATTCAACCATTTCCAGAGGTGGCATCGGACCAAGAACCAATAGTACTGAAGGAAGAAGCCCAAGCTGCATTAAAGGCACTAGAGAAACACCAGGCTCTGGGAACTGACAAAATACAGGAAACACTCACTCACCAAGAAATCTGGAAGACAGCTGCCCGGTCAACCCACTGGAAGAAATCCATACTTCTGGCCATTCCAAAGAAAAATGAAGTGATGCAACAGAATGGAAATGATAAAATTTTCACTGATAACACATGCCGGTAAAATTTTGATGAAAATATTTCAAAAATGGTTACAACAGGACATCAACGGTGAGCTGCCAGAAATTCAAGCTGGATTCAGAAGCAGATATGATACAAAGAGAATTCTTGCTGACATGAGATAGATGGTGGATGAAACTATAAAATGGCAGAGAGATGCTTATTTGTGTTTTATTGACTACGTAAAAGCACCAGAAAAGAGAGAGCCTAACAATGTGCTGGTTTTCAAATAATCCTCAGCAAGTACAGAAGAATTCACCAAATTCTGGGAGATTTGCTCAAGCAGGGAGCTTTTCTGAAGTTGAGTTTTGGTCTGTTTCTGAGACCCTCAATGCTAATCTTTCTTTATATGTTGTAAGATACTCCCTAGTATTGGTTTATTAAGCCTTAGGAACCACCAAAACACATACATAACACAAAGCAAAACTGACCCACTGGAGCTTTTATGTAAACTGAACTAAACAAGCATCAACAGCAACAGAGAACGGTCAGATAAAGGGGCAAGGAAGTTTAAAAATAAAAACACGGTATGATTAAGAAAGCCTGGGTATTATGTAGCAACACATGGAAGTGAACGTGTTGGGCAATAATGGAGATGCAAGGAGAACACTGTGGTCATTCTGGGAGATCTGCTGTGAAGCACCAGATCACCAGCACGTGAAGATGATCCAGCCTTTTATTGCTTTCCCACCACAGAAGAGGACGCAGCAAGAACGAGGGAGGGAGGGAGGGAGGGAGGGAGGGAGGGAGGGAGGCAGAACCCTTGGCAAATAGCAGGTGGAAAAACGATGAAAAGTGAGGCCAAACAGGATCCCAGTGGTGAGGATTGGTCCAACCCTGGGAACCAGGTAGACTGTATCTGGGAGCTCGTGCTGGGACCCTGGACTCCTCCTCATGAGTGGAATGTTGGGGATACTGTTGTGGATATTACTCACAATTTAGGCACAGATCTGGGTGTGTAAACTATTAGATCCAGTAGCTGGAAGCTAGAAATAACAAACTGCACGGAAATGAAGTAGTCAATGACACCACTCATAAACTGAGTAAATATGCAAATGATGGGCTCAAAAACAGGCCTCAGGAGAAAGGAAAAATATAATTCTGGAAGTGGAAGAGGAAAGGTTGATGAGAAACAAAAGGTCTCCTGGAGAATGAATGACCAGGTATCCTAAAGAGAGTCTTCATTAAGGGTAATGCCAGCAATTTTACTGACTAAGATAAAATTGAGAGATCTTGTTCTACCCCATTGCCATTGAGTCAAATCCAAGCAAGTCTTGATAAATTTTTAAAAATTGAAATCATATGAAGTATTTTCTCTGATCACAAGTGAGTGAAACCAGAAATCAGTAACAGAAAAAACCCTGAAAATATGGAAATTAATTAACATACTATGAAACTAATAGTGGGTCACGGTAAATATCAAAAGAGAAATCACACATTTTAAAAATCTGATGAAAATGAAAGCACAACATACAATATTCAGAGAAGACAGTGTGCAGAGGGAAACTTACAGCAATAAACAGGAAGGAGAGGGTGAAGGGATCTCCAATTAACAGCCTAACTTGATAATTCTAGAAACTAGAAAGAGGAGACCAAAAAGAAGCCTTAATGTACCAGAAAAAGGGAAATAGCAAAGATCACCCAGAAATAAAATTAAAAACAGAAAGATAATAGAACCAATACAATCAGAAGTTGTTTCTTTGAAACAATCATTAAGAATAACAAGACTCTAGCTAGTGACAAAGAAAACAACCAAAAATAGAGAACTAACTGTCATAGTTAGGTTTTGTATCACCTTGACCAGATCAGAATTCTCAGGGGGTTGGTAACTGAGGCCTAGTAATCCCTATGATGTTGTATAACACAATGTATCCCATAATGGGATCTGCTGTGATCAGCTAATCAGATTAAGGTGGAGTACAATCCTCTTACTCAGGTAACAGCACCAATACACCTGAGAGGAAGTTTACTCAGAGTGGGGCCTAATTCATATTTAAGCGGAGGTTGAGGAGACACTTGCTGGCTTTTTTGCGTCTGAGTCCTGTATCTGACTTGTCTGTCTCTTATTCTTTGTACTTGAACCAGCGGCCTGCCATAATGGCTGCCGATCCATAGAGCAATCAGCAACCTGCTATCTGACCTGCCAACCTTGATTTCGTTTCTCTCTCCTGTCACAGCCTGATTTGCTGACCCGAGATTCATCTACTTCTACAGCCTGTGGTATAGAAGCTGAAGCTACTCAAGTCAGGAGAAGCTTCCAGTTTAAAATCTGACTGGCTGACTTAAAGCCACACTGTCCTTACCTACTTCTACAGCTGTATGAGCTCTGTTATGTATGTACACACACACACACACATAGATTTATATCAAGAACGTGCTGTGTATGTATATATACACATATAAATGCATGCATATATATAGAACCCCCATAAAGAAACAAAAATTTTCCAAAGCTGTGTACTTAATTTTTTGACAAGACACCTATCACTTTCAAAGTACTTTCCATTATACTTAATACATTTGACAAATCTGCCATTCCTTCCTTGGAAACCCTTTTCAAACTCCTATTTGGGTGGCTGACAGCACTTCCTTAGTTTTTTCTTCATTTCTTCTACATCATCAAATTGCTGGCCTTTCATGCCCCTTTTCATTCGTGGAAATGAAAAGAAGTCGCTCAGAGTGAGGTCAGGTGAGCCAGGTGCATGGGGCGAGAGAGGCATGCTCTTTTAGCTAAAAACTGGTGCACTGAGATGGCTGCATGAGCAGGTACATTATCGTGGTGGCAAAACCCATCCCCCATCTGCCACAAATCAGGCCTTTTTTGTTGCACACTGTTATGCAATCTTTTCAGAACCTCTAAATAGAAAGCTTAGTCAACAGTGTGAGCTGGTGAAACGAACACCAAATGCCCCACAATTTGGCATTTTTGTCTCTTT
This sequence comes from Tenrec ecaudatus, assembly GCF_050624435.1. Classification (NCBI taxonomy): domain Eukaryota; kingdom Metazoa; phylum Chordata; class Mammalia; order Afrosoricida; family Tenrecidae; genus Tenrec; species Tenrec ecaudatus. The sequence goes on from NW_027459016.1 coordinate 493,096, forward strand.
CAGAAGTTGATGGACATGCAGAACAAGGTTTGTCATCAGTCAACATTTCACCTTTTTTGAAACGAGCAAACCACTTGTACACGAGTTTTTCCCATAGTGCTCTCCGTATAAGCTGTGTGCAACATCACAACAGTGTCTGCCGCATTTTTCCCCAAGGAGGAAACAAATTTCACAGCCACACACTGTTCTCTTAAACCAGCCATCACACAAAAAAAGGAAAGAAAACGAGATTAGAGCAAAACAGCTTTTTGAAAAAAATTCACTGTGATCAGAGAGAAGCTTCCCAAGAGATGCTACTGGGTGCACTAACTCAGAACAAGTAGATGCTGTCCTAGCAGGGGGAAAAGCCTACTACGAAAGGTCTGCCCAGAGGAGCTTTTTCCTGTGATGTACTTTTTGTACCCCCTCATACAGGAATACTACTCAGCCTTTAGGAGAAGTCTTAATACATGCTACGTATGCGTGGAACTTGAGGAACTAAACTGAGCAAAATAAGCCAATTACAGGATAAATACTGTATGACTTCACTTACAAGAAAGAAAAGGCAAATATATAAACACCAAAGTTTACTAGTGGCTACCAGAGGCAGGAAGGAGGGGGGAAGGATTGAATAAAACAATAGAATTGATTACGGGTACGTTGCACACCCAATTATTGTAATTGCTGTCAATGATTTATATAGCTGTAAAAGTAGAATTGGCAAACGTTGTACAAGAAGTATGTTTACAATAACAAGTTAAATAAGAGTAGCTGCTGACCCTGCTTATATTCAATCAAAACTGATATTTGGTTCCTTAGTTTGGAGGTTTAGGGACATGGTTTCATGGAACATCCCAGTAGTTGTTGTTGTTCGTTTTGCCTGGTAAAGTGTGCAGAGCTACTGATTTACTTCCTGCTTCACTGAATACCCTCTGGACTCTTTAAAGCTTGCAAGCAGTCATCCAAGGCACGATAATGTAGCTCTATTGACCCAGAGAAACAGAGGGAGAGAAAGAACTGGACGTAGGCGGATATGAAGGGTCTGGCTAATTACCTCTCTAAACAACTGCCTCCCTTTGAGGCCAGAAACTGGGCTGGTGCCCCCCTCTCATTACTGCACAATTTGGTCATGGATTTTATAGAAGAATCCTGTCCTACAACTCAATAAAACAAAACAAAAACCAAGCAGAATTTCAAACTCTCCTAGAGTCTAGTCTTTCTGGAGCCAAGAAGAGGGATAAAGCTCTGGAACCATTGCCCTGAGATAATTTTAAAGACTGAAACCAAAGTATCCCCGAGCACCATCTTAAAATCTCCTTGTAGTGAGCTTCATGAACTTGAGCATGATGCTCTTTTGAGAACGACCTATATGGAATCACATTGCGAACAGTAACTACAAAGATTAAGTAGAAAAGTTCGAGGGGAGTGGGTGTGTATTACTAAGGAAGGAACAACTCAGAAAAGAAGGGTGCTAATGCTCCCACAGCTGGAAGCATGTCATCAGTTTCTCTACATGTAAAGGCTCTCATACATGTAGAAACTGTCATACATGTAGAAACCCAACAGTATATGGTTTGCTGTGTGTCTTCTCAAGAACCACAAAACCATAAACACAATTTAGAAGGAAAAAGCGCAGGCACTGTTACAGACATTGTCTAGGCATCTCCACACACCTTTCAGAATTGAACAAATCCTTGGTTAAATTGTTCAGTTAAAAACTACGGGACCGATTACAAGGATCTACATGTGACCTCCTCCCTGGGGGATGGACAACAGAAAAGTGGGTGAACTTGGGAGATGTCGGACAGGGCAAGATATAACAAAATAATAATTTATAAATTATCAAGGGTTCATGAGGGAGGGGGAGGGGAAGCAGGGAGGGAGGGGGAAAATGAGGACCTGATGCCAGGAGCTTAAGTAGAGATCACATGTTTTGAGAATGATGAGGGCAATGAATATACAGATGTGTTTTACAAAACTGATGTATGTGTGGATTATGATAAGAGTTGTATGAGCCCCTAATAAAGCGATTTAAAAAACTATGGGACCATAGTTCTGTGGGACAACTTAGTCAATTGACATACATAGTTCTTGAAGTTAATTGTCTCCCTCCTAGTTTGGTGAGTAGCACCTGTCCTTTAAAAGCTTCCAAGAATCCAACTCAGACACCAGAGAATTAAAGAAACCAAAGACTCAAAGAAGAAACTAGTCCACAGTCTAATTGTCCACAGGAACCATCACTTCATTTATCCTGAGCTCAGAACTAAATGATGCCTTATACTGACCTACCGTTCCATCCAAGTAGATGTCATATAAAACGGGAGAAAAAGGAAGAACAAAATTCAAATTCCTTTATTGGACTGATCGCCTAAAGGAACTCCATTTGACCTTGAAGCAGAAGTCACTCCTGGAGGCCACGTTTCATCAATCAATACATTCTCTAATAACAAACAATCTCACCCCTGAGTGCTGAGCTCCCGTACGTAATCAACCAAATGATAAACATTTACCCTAAAGCAAAAATCAGATGGTAGGAAGACGCAAGGAAGTTCAATTAATTGAAAAAGAACAAACAGAATAGAAATAACAAAAATGTTGATATTTTGTGAAAAATATAACCAATGTTATGGAACAATTTGCATTAAAATATTAACTGGGAACCTAATTTACTTTGTAAACTTTCACATAAACCCGATAAAGTATTATTTCACTAAACAAATTTCAAAGAAATCTGAGAGGTTCAGATTATTTCCACATTAATACATGGACACACAATAAGAACCAATTTCAGAACAATAAACCAATGCAATTGATAGGCCCCTGTGTACTGTTTCCCGATTTGAGGTGTGGGGGCCTGAGGAGTGGGGAGAGACAGCCTGGTGCTTTGGTAAAGGAGTGGCACCTGGTGGGGAATAAGCTGCCGACCGCGGAGGTGCAGAAGCAGAGTGGCATGACATTTAACACAGGTAGTAGACACCGTTTGCCATCCCACAAGAATAACAGCTCCACTACAAACAGAAAAGGTGAATTTCTCCCTTTTTTGTTTCCATATCTTACACCATCCACTGTATCCCCTTCACCCGCATTTCCATTATTTGCCCCCATCCGAGGTGGGGTGGAAACATCCATCGTTGCTATCAGTTCCCCTCAAAAATTTCTTGAGAATACAAAATCATTTGGATAAAAATATTCTGGTAACTTTTTGGGATACGAATATATTTTCAGATAACAATCATATACTTTGTCAGGGAATTACATAACTGAGTTTTATAATCCCTATTTTTAGACAAGTATGCAAATTATAAGTAAAACCTATGAGTTATTGACTGAAGGAAATGATTTTCAGTATAAATCAGAGAATCAAAATCATCTAGACATAACCCCTTACTTTAGGGAGCTTTAATATGGTGATATAATCTATCCACTGACATAGTTTAATATAGACTATTAATGTTCACAGTGCACCTGAGGCAGGAGTTCTCAGTTCACAGGACAACCACAAGTCCTAGTTAACTGACCTCTGACCCAAATGATTCAGATTCACTGCTCAGGATTGAGTTAACAATTCGCATTCTTATGAAGCACACTAAATTGTTCTAGTGTAGGTGGTCTCTTGATAGGCTTGAGAACCGATGGGAAGCACAGAAAACTGTCCCCGGAGCTGGTGCTGTCAAGCAAGCACTGGGCTGCTAACCACAAGGTCTACTCCGTGTGGCTGCCTCACTCCGCCTCCACAGGGGGCCCATATGGTCATTCTGTCTTTAAGACCATAGGCTCTCACCAATACTCAGCAAGCCTAGCCCCCTCGTGCTAGGTCATGAACTTTAGACCAGTCAACCCATTCTCTTCTCCCCTTTTTCCTGTAAACCGAGTCCACAGGTGTCAGTGGTCAAACTCAACCCGTCTCTTTATTGCTGCCTTTCTCCCACTTCCACTCAACTAGTAGATTCAGCTGGTCCCCTAGCAAGCCTTTCAGCCTTCTCTCAGGCTCCCTTTAACATTCTGTCCCAGAGAGGAGTTTTCTTCATGGCTCCAGATTTTAACCAGCTTCTAACAAAAACCATTGGTTCCTGAATCCTCCAAAGCACTGGGTGGGGCATATATTTTCAAAGTTTTCTTTACAGGCATGGGCTAAATCTACCTAAAGATCAAATTTTAATGGCTCAAATCAAGTGGACTTACAAACTTTCTATTTTCATACTTCCCATATTTTCCCCAGAAAACAACCGAGTAAAGGGTGGCTTTGTCTGGCCTCTGGCTAGACAAGGAAGAAGAACTACCATGAGGGAGAGGTCAAACATCTACTCTCTATCTTAGGATTTGTTTCTCCAGTACCCCACTCCCAAGGTACCATTATGTGTTAATCTGGGCACATTAGAGAAACAAATCCAGAGAGAGGGGGAGTTTTATATAAAGGATATAAGAGAGAGTTTTATATAAAGGGTAAGTGCACATCAAGAAAACAATCCCAACTCAGTGCTGCCCAAGCCTGTAAGTTCAACATTAACCCTTATGTCCAACAACAATCCACAAAGTCCTCCTCGATTTCACAAAACACACCTATGTGGCCGACTGCAGGAGGAAAGTTGAATCAGTGAGCGTGTAAGCATCTCAGCGCTGGCAGGGGTCACCACGCGGCTGCTCCAGCACCCAGGGCTGCATCGGGGTAGGTCCATACGGCTTCTCCTCAGCAATGTCTTGAAGGAAGTGAGCCCGGCTAGGTGAACAGGGAGCTAGTTAAGGCAGCTGCACCCTGCTCCAACCATCAGAAAGCAAGAGACCCGAGAACTAGAAACGCCAGGCTCACGGAACTATTTATCCCTCTGCTCTTCAATTAACCGCACATGTGTTAATCAGCCAGGTCGGCACAATAAATGTTAACTATCTCAGGCACCATAAGTTGGTGATGACGAGGGGCAATTAACAACAACAACATGACAGACACTGTTCTAGGTCCTTGGATGAAACAGTAGACCGAACAAAGAGCTTCGATTTCAGTGGGAAAAGACAAGTAGACTAATTTCAAATGTTGATGAGAATTCTGAAGAAGACAGCCTAAGAGGATTGATGGCGGACCATGTGAAAATCATCTGAGCTGAGGCCTGAATGTTGGAGGCAAGATCTCGGGGAAGGACATTTCAGGATGCAGCAAATTAAAAGAGGCTCAGAAATTAGTTGCCTTCCTTCCCAGTGAGAGCTGGAAGGAGTCTAAGCACTTTGAAGTAGCTGGCCTCCCTGAGGGCCTTGATCAATAGAATACAGCAGAGTTGACACAGTGCCCGTATCCAGTCTGTAAGAAACTGGCTGCTTCCACTTCCTGACTCTGAAGAGTCCTCACTCAGAACTTTTAGCTGCCAGGTAAGAAGCCTGTGTGCCCTGCTGCAGAGCCCATGTGGAGAAGCCTTGAGAACACACAGACAGGGAGAGGCGCCCAGCTGAGCCCAACCTTCTCATCATCTTTGGCAATGAGGAACATTTAGCAAAACCGTCGTAGACCCTCCAGACTAGCTGTCAAGTGCATACCAGCATGTGACCCTAGTCAATGCCATTTGGAACAAAAGATGTATAGTTGAGTTCTGCCTGACTTAGTCTTCCAGGGCTGTGATAACAAGATAGCACAGAAATGTATTCCTCACAGTTCTGGAGGCTAAAAGTACAATTCAGAGTGTCTGCCATGCTGTCTCCTGAGACGTTTGAAAGAAGAGTTGTTTCCTGTGTCTCCCTTAGTTCCTGGTGACTCTGAGCAACCATCGGCATCCCTTGGCTTTAGAAGGATGTGCCATGCTGTCCTCACGCGGAGTGTGACTTTCTGTTCGTCCTCTTCTTTTTATAAGATGCTCATCATGAAGCAAATCCCACCCAACTTTGATAGGATCTCATTTGACTTAGCTGTTTAGCCAAAGAAACCCCCACTTTCAAAACAGGATCACACTCACGGGCTCAGGGACTTCGACTTCAACATATCTTTAGGGAGAACACAAGCAATCCATCACACTGACCTACAACACTGACGGATGGTAAAAGGGTTGCTGTTTGAAGCCATTCAATGTTAAGGCATTGAATGATGTGCAACCATGGAATACTAGAAAACAGTCCAAGAAAAGGATCGGTGCAAAATGAGATAGGAAATGAGTATAGAGTGTTCAAGAGACCAAAATTGGGTCATCATTAAAAGCTGGTGCTTTGATAAATGAGCAGAGAAGAGAGGAGATGAACGAAGAGAGTTGAGTAAGGGTCTGTTGTGTGGTGCTGGGGGGCCCATGCAGAGAATGGCCAGTGAAACCTTCTAAATCGATAGTGGATATTATCTGAACTTTGAAAGGTCTTCCAGCAGCCGTGTGGCAAACGCACTGTCATGGGGCAAGAGTGGAAAAGGAACAACCAAGTAAGAGACTGTTGCAATCGGTGGTTTTTCCTGATTGGGAATTTAGCCTACTAGGAGAAACTTACCTTGCACCACTGTCATTAACTTCCTGTCTTTTGTTCCAGTTCCCGTAACTGGACCTCCTGCTTGTCTCCTTGCTTACCCCTAACTGTGCTTCTTGGTCTCAGCAATTTTCTCTCCACCTTGTGCCCCAGTGTCCTGTGTTATCAGGAGCAGGAAGAAGGAAAGTTTCCGCCTCATTTCTGCTGCTCGTCGTATGTGGACAAGCTCCACTTTAGGGACGTGGGTAACTTCTTTGGGGATAATATACCTCTGAACCTACCTACCTCAGCTCTCTGTCAGTTCTTGGGAGCCCCCTGCCTGAAGACAATAGGATTTCTGCTCCACTTTCTTACTTACACCAAACTGTCCCTCTCCCCCTGGAAGAGGCCGATGGTGGCCCAGGACTGCTATGACTACGGGGTACACCTGCCTTATTCTAGGTTTCACTATTAGAAAGCTTCATCTGCAGAGCGAAGGCTTATTCTTCTATCTCTATTAAACTATATTTTAAACTATCTGCCTGATTTCTATCTGTCTCACAAGGAAATTCAAGCTCAGGTGGGAAATAAGGAATTAGTTTGGGGCTTCACATCCATAACAACTGAAATTTAGTGTCAATAATCTGCCTGTCAGTCTAGTTCTTCTAAGGGCTTTTGCTTTGCTCATAGGTCTTTCCAGACCTCTCTGTTGGTGGTCCATGTGGATTTTCAATATGGCCTTTTCCTTGACTTTTCCTTTGTTATATGACAGCATCTCTGAGTGGACTTCCCTAGGTGGCCTAACTCTGAAACTAGGAATTGGCCTTCCATTCACATCCTTCCTTCCATTACCTTTAGTCTGTCCCCTCCTGGGCTGAAGTAAGTGTTTTCAATCTACATGGCTAAGTCCCTCCCACTGACCAGCCCCAGAGGCTATTGAGCTATGAACGGCCTTCCTTGGAATGCAGAAAGAAAGAGCAACATGGCATGGTGGTTTCTAGAGTCCTACTTGGCCTCAACCATGCATCCTTTATCTGGTTCTAGTTTCTCAGCCTCTCTGTGCTTCTGTTTCCTCACATACCAAATGAGGGTAGAGGCAACAGCGCCTACCTCAGGTTTACATGGGAATGAAAATAATACCTAAACAACACTCAGCACAGTACCTCGCATATAATTGAAAGCTCGATAAATATTAGGTAACATTGGACAGGCCCTGTCCTCATGCACTTTCAGAGTTGAATTTGAATGTGGGTGGAAAGCGGTAGCAGGAGAGCAAGGAGGTCAAGAACTCCTCAAGAAGAAAGCCCATTTGTAGGCCACTGGACATCCCCTTACAGAAGGATCTTGGGGAGGAGATGAGCCAGTCAGGGTGTCGTGTAGCAATGATGGAACATACAACTTTCCTCTAGTTCCTAAATGCTTCCTCCCTCTTCCTCCCACTATCATGATCCCAATTCTGCCTTACAAATCTGGCTAGACCAGAGGATGTACACTGGCACAGATAGGAACTGGAAACACAGGGAATCCAGGGCAGATGATCCCTTCAGGACCAGTGGTGTGAGTGGCGATACTGGGAGAGTGGAGGGAGGGTGGGGTGGAAAGGAGGAACCGATTACAAGCATCTACATATAACCTCCTCCCTGGGGGATGGACAACAGGAAATTAGGTGAAGGGAGGTGTTGGACAGGGCAAGATATGACAAAATAATAATTTCTAAATTATCAAGGGTTCATGAAGGAGAGAGGGGAAAAAATGAGGAGCTGATGCCAGGGGCTTAGGTGGAGGGCAGATTTTAAACCAGAATGAATACATTTTTCTTTGTCTTGCTCATTAAAAACTTTTCCCCAGAGGTGAGGTGCTGTTTTCACAGACCTGCTTGGAAGCACAATGCAGCTGTTCTATGTGTGCCCCTAATTCCAGGCGCAACTCAGAAAGGCTTTCCTCCGGCATGTCTTTGATGACCGCTTCTATTTCAGCTCGAGCTTCAGGGGCTCCTGTGCACCTTGGCACACCCAGGGCACTGTCTCTCAACATCCCTCATGGCTGTCTTCTCCTTGACACGTTTCAAGAACGTCTCGGTTTTTTCAATTATGCGTTGTGCTGGCTCCCTCCTTCACAGCTCCAATTTTAATTTTGCAACTGTTATAATTATCTTTCTTCTGCTAAACTGTCACTGAAGACAGTGAACAGAAAACTCGGCTCAACTCAATGGAGACAATAAGGATAGCTATCATATCACATCAGCAAGGATTTCTCAGGGGCTATTAGCACAAGGTGTAAGGCCACTGACCCAACCTCCGCCATCTAAAAGAGTGATTCTCGACCTTCCTAATGCTGCGGCCCTTTCCTAGTTCCTCTTGTTGTGGTGACCCCGCAACCATACAATTATTTTCATTGCTACTTCATCACAACCCACAGGTTGAGAGCCGCTGCTCAAAAACTGGGTCATCTACTCTGTCTTTGCTGGGCGTTGGATTTATTTCCCATCTTCCCCTCCATCCTTTTTGATTGAATTAGTCATGGAAATACATGAAAAAATATAAGCTGGGGTCTTGTCACTAGGGTTCTGACTGTCTCCATACTCTAGCGAAGGTATTTCACTTTTGGAGACTGCTAGTACTTTCCAGGGAGCAATGTAGTTCTCCCCACCTGCACTCGTTCAGGAGCCCCGGCCGCATACTGGTTACACCCTGGGCTGCTAGCCGTATGGTCGAGAGTTCAAAACCACCAATGGCCCCAGGGCAGAAAGGCAGTGCTTCCTTCTCCTGCTCCCCGGAGCTAGCATGGACTTGATGGCAGTGAGGTTGGGTGTTCTGCTCTCCCCGCATGCACCCACTCTCTGTCCCTGTCCCCGTCCCTGTCACCGTCCTTGTCCCTCACACGTGCACATCTCTGGGAGCTGCAGCCATTCCGTAGATGAGGGTGCTTCAGGACGTTCACAGACACACGAAATTGAAAGACCAAAGAAATTGTCCACCAACTCTTGGAAGGCTGCTCATATGTACGAATAGCAGGTGAAAGGTGAGGGGATGGAATAAATGGTGGGTGCCCTGCAGTGGTGACACGGAGTAGCTGTCCCTGGGAAGGCACAACCATAAAGCTTAAAACATTTCTGGGTTGAGGGACCAAGCTTAGAAGCTCCTGGAAAACATACAGGAGGAGACAGCCATGAGGAATAATGAGCAGGAGAGACAGGGGTGATGGCTTGTCAAGCTTTACCAGGCTTCTAAAGAGCTGGAACTGAAATAGAAGTCGCCAGCGAAGACAAACCAGAGGAAAGACAGTTTCACTATCGTTTGGTTGATTCAAATCTTGAGCTTTTAATCCAGGGGAAGGACTTGGAGCAGCAGTTCTCAACCTGTGGGTCGTGACCCCTTTGGGGGTCAAACAACCCTTTCACAGAGGTCGCTCAAGACCATCAGAAAACACATGGTTATAGGAACTGAGACACAGCTCCTCTGTCTCCAGGCAGGTCCGCCCGCATAGACTGTTACCCATGCTACACCATGCTTCACGACAAAGTTTCATTTAATTGTTATTAGAAATAAATATTTCACAATCTATAATTACATATTGTTTTGTGATTATCACTATGCTTTAATTATATTCCATTTTTACCCATGAAAATACATCCTACATATCAGATATTTACATTATGATTCATAACAGAAGAAAAATAAGTGATGAAGTAGCAACGAAAATAATGTTGTGGTTGGAGATCACCACAACATGAGGACCTGTATTAAAGGGTCGCGGCATGAGGAAGGCTGAGAACCACTACCTCAGAGGCATTCCACTGAATTCCAACCTGGCCTCGCACTGAGCATGTTGCTTACATATTCAGTGTAAGTCCAGTGGTCTTACTTTTAGCAGAAATTTCTGACAAATCCAGACGATTTACTAACTGCCAGTACCAGTTTATGGTATGCTACAGGCGGATTCAACAGGGATCAAAAGTAGAGTAACTGCCTGTGTCGTTTTTAATTTTCTCGGGTTCCATTTGAGTAAAAGGCTTGTAAGTTACCCGGGGACCAAATGCCCCTGGTGCCTCTACTAGGGGTAGAATGTTCAGGGAGGGTTCAGGGCTGGGACAATAGTGACCTGAAGTCCAGGATTCCTTAGGGCAGGGGTCCTCAAATTGTTTACACAGGGGGCCAGTTCATTGTCTCTCCGACCGTTGGAGGGCCAGACTATGGTTTTCAAAAAACCTATGGTCAAATTCCTATGCACACTGCACGAGTCGGCTGCTAAGCAGGACAGGCAGTGGCAGCAAAAACACCCCGAGGGTGGGATAAATGGCATCGCGCCACATGTGCCCCATGGACCACAGTTTGAGGACGCCTGCCTTAGGGGTTCCTGGGTGCACTGGGGATGAAGGTCACCTACTGCTCCTCGAGAGGAGAAATGCTCTAAGTCCTGGCATCTCCGCCCACTTTCCCGGCACTCTACCGAACTGTTCCCGGTGAATCACGGTTGGAAGGGAAAGCGTACCATTCTCTGCCCACCATTCTCCTTTCTCAAAATGATACTGTGGCCAAATAGAGTTGCAAAGTGAATCTATCAGCTTTTGTTTGCCCAGCCTCTCTGTATCAACTCTATCCCAATTGGACACGATTCATGCAAGGGGGCAATTCCTGAGCATCAAGCTGCTAAGTCCCATCTAGAAAGCACAAAACAAGGAGGCGATTGACAGCTTGCTGCCTCCAGGTTAATAACCCCCACTAGAGAGCGCACCCCTGGGTTGCCCTGAATCTCATGCCTCAGCCCGAGGGAAGGCGTCAAGGACTAGTCGCCGAGGGCGACCTTTAGGTCCAACCATTTTTCTGGACAACAGGCTAGGAGGACCACTGCTTGGGATGGCCCCAAGGCCCTCCAAGACGCCTGCTGGCGGGGCTGATGCTCAAATCTCTGAAGGGAAGGGACACGTGGTAGCTCAGGGAACCTTAAGGGAAATTGGAATTTCTGGCTGGAACATCATGGCAGAGGAGCTGTGTATTAAGTAAGAGCTGTCCCCAAAAGTGCCTGAAGCAGCATAGCTGAAAGCCTAAAGGTAACAGTGACTCCACCTAGGCTTCCGAACGCCATTGGCCTAAGTCTGGGCCACGGAAAACCAGCCTGTAAGAAGGAACAAACCAAATCTGGAAGAACACTAGCCCTATAACGCCTCAAGTTTTAAATTTAGGAAGTATTTTTTTTTTGTTTTTATTCTTTACTTTCATAGTTATCAATATATATGGCATTCAAAATATATTTTAAAAGCATAAAATTTTCAGTGTTTTTGAAATGTGACCAAATTGTCACATTTATAATTTGGGTACCAGATACGTTTTCATTAAGAATTATGACAATTTTGTGCTTGGCATTATAGGGCTAGAGCAGCTTGTTTGAAAAACCAGGAGAAAGGCAAAGGGAATGGAGGGGAAAAGGGAAACTTTTGGCTCCCGGGACCAGGCAGGGCTAACTCCCAGGCCTCTTCACCCAGCTCCCTAGGCAGCGCCCTTCCACATGTTTGGACTGGTGGGTGCCATCTTGGCCATGGTCACAGATCCTGTTACCTCTCGGCTACAATGGCGACTGTGTAGGATCTCTGGGAAAAGCTGAAACAGCTTTGACAAGAGTGAAGCCATTTGGGGCTGACAGAAGCCACCATGAAAAGAAAATAAAGTAGCTAGGAAGTGTAAATGAACTAGCTGATATTGGTGAGGTAGGCTGTGCAGACGTCGTCCAAGGGAATGTCATGAAGGAAATGGGTGTTCAGAAGGCTTGCGAGAACGACCAGAGCAGTTTTGGTTCAACTAAGAATGGCTAACCCTAATATCCTGCTTCTCACTCGCCTAGTCCTGAGGAAGTATCCAGGTACCTACTGTACAAAACAGTGACATTGGAAAAATCAGTGCCTTGAGAAGCCCAGGAGAGGCAGACGAGCTACCACTAGAGAGAACGGGCCTAGTCCTTGCCTAGAAAAATCGAAGCTACAGACAATAATGCTCAAAGCTGAATAAAGGTGTCCAGGCTCTGTTTCACTTGACCCCAAAGAGCCCATGCTCACTCTCCATGTAGGGAGCAAGCCAGTAAATTTCTAGGTGGACAAAGGGGTCACCTTCTTGGTTTCAGAAAAGACTACAGGTGCCTTGTCAAAAGGAAAGGCCATTACAGGGGCCCCAGGGCAGACCCAAGCACACCCATGGACAACGGCCATTCATCCATTAAGGGGCACTTAGGTTGTTTCCATCTTTGCTACTGTGAATAACACAGTGAGTATTAGCATGCATATATCAATTCATGTCTCCGGTATATAAATCTAGTGGCAAGATTGCTAGATCATCTGATATTTCTACTTCTTTTGAAGGAAAATTCAGACCTTTTCCACAGTGCTCGCACCATTGTATAGTCTCACCACCAGGCTGTGAGGAGCTCCAATCTCCCCGTACTCTGACCAGTACTTGTTGCTTTTCGTTTTGAACTTTGCTATAATTGCTTGTGGGAGATAGATCTCATTATTTTGATTCTCAGCTCTCTAATGACTAATGGCCACATAGCACATAGCTTGCTCACTGCCGACATAACAATATCAAAAGACTAGTTTCTGCCAAAGGAAGTCATGTGTGGTAAACAGAGGGTCACTGAAACAAGGGAAACCAACACAGAAAGAATTGACACAATTGCTAATCAATGAGCTCAGATATATCAATGATCAAGAAGATGGCATAAAACCCGGAACTGCTTCAATCGTTCATGTTTACGTATCATTCTGTTATACCTTGACTCAATGGGAAATAACAGCAACTCTTATTTTAATTCCCATTTTAGAGAGGAACAAAGAGCCTAAGCAACTTCCGCAAGGATACAGCTAGGAAGTCTACAGCTATTAAGGGCTGTAGAGAGGAATTGTGCACAATCTGACTTTTATTCCCTCTACTACCTTTCTTCCTTCCAATGTCAAGTGGCTTAAGGAATTAACCAGATAAGGTTGTATACAAGCTTAATTCAGAAATATTTGAAAATAGATAATGGAGTGTGTGTTTCAGGGTAGAGTCAAGCAGATATTAATAGAGAGTTAATTTGATACTGCACAGGAAGCATATGGATAGGTTAACTACACTATAAATTCCCTTCTTGCCTGTGTAGTATCAAATAAGATATGCTTAGAGAAGTCACACAGCAAAAGAATTAGATAAATTACTATGCTCATCGATACCTCAACCTTACAGAAGGTTCATGTGTTCTAAATTATAGGCAGCAGAATGGGCTGATTGCCTTGGAATCTTTTTTTTTTTATATTATTACTTTTAGTCAGTCATTATCTTACCATTGGGTTTAACCTCATAAGACTACAAAACCCAACAGGGGGTACGTGCTTGAATAAGTAAAACAAAGCACTGTTGTTTTCTAATAAGGTCACAAGTAATGCCGGTAAATTAGTAATTAGGAGACTACCTTTATATAAAGAAAATTTTAATGGGTTTGAATTACTATAATTAAATAAAGCTCAAACCCAGCAAGATAAAAAGGATGAATGAATGACTTCCCAAGTGAAATAAACTGGTGAGTTATCAGGATTAGGACTAAATCTAGTCATCCCCCAAATCTTTATTAATGACCAGGAAAAGCCTACAATATGCTAATTAAATCTATAAATGCAACTGAGCTCACATGATCTTTCCAAAGGTTAAGCTAGGACAAAAGTTAAAAAGAAACATCTTCACCTTAAGGAAAATATTTTTAATAAGTAGAAGTACTGTCATAAACTCTCACTCAAAGCACCATCAATTATCATTCAACAGAGATGCTCTTTAAATAAAGGTCAAATTCCACATAATCAAACTATGGGAACAGACACATGAAGCTGGCTTTAAGAAAGCTTCACCATTTACATTTTCATTTAGTGTAAAAAACCTCCTGCTTATTTTTTATTGGTCAAGGGGGAAAAAGACATGAACAATGAAAAAATAAAATTTTCACCTTTATCATTTATACTTTTTTCCCCTTTCTAACTTAATGAACCAGAAACTCTCTGTTTGCAAGTAATAACATAATTATGTCCTTGGGAACTTGTTTTTTATAATGTAGCTATTTATTCTTTAGCTCTCAGGTCATTAGTTCAGAATTATATGTTTTTCTCATAACAACTGATAATAATAAATTCTTATATTACATCCCAAAAGAACTATGAAAAAATGCCTACTAGTCAATTCATTCAAAACATATACAATGCAACAGTAGAATGGGGGAGATTTTGACCAAGAAAAGAAGCTCAACATTGAGTATATTTTTATTCAGATATTTTATCCACAATATTGAATTTAGTGTATTATAAATGATTGTCCAAGAAAGCACAATAGAATTACTTGTATCATAAAGTTCATTTTTAGTATTCAAATCAAGCCTGTAACCTAATTTAGAAAAACGTAAGACAATCCTTCAGTTCTGTACAGCTTTCCACCCCAGTTTCCAAAACAACCTCAAACCTCACTACCCTGAAGTCAATTCCAATCCAGAGCAACCCTAACAACAGAGTAGACTTGCCCCTGGGGGTTCTGAGGTCACAGATCTTGACAGGAGCAGAAAGGCTCCTGGTTGCCCCTAGCAGCAGTGGGTTCTACGGTTGACCTTGTGCTTAGTGGCCCAATAGGGAGCCTATCTTCCCACCCCGGTTTATAGAGGCTTCCTGAGTTCATGCAAGCTATCCACTTGTTGCCCACTGAAAGATGATTTCCCTCCTTTGAGGAAGACATATTATTAAATTACATCTTCAACTTATCTCCTGGGCAGACAAAAAGACAAGCATGCTGTGCTAAACCTCAAGCATTTGTTAAGTTTTATTTATTTTTTAAAGTTTGCTGACAATAGCTAAAAATTTAGGTGTTTTCATCTGAAAAATACATCGTGTCTTAAAATGCCAAGCAATAACAATGGTAGACATTCTCATCTGGAAATGACCAGCTACTGCCAAAAAAGAATCTAACTCTTTCATCCCTAAGTCTCCAGGTCCCAGTTCATGCCTAAAAGGGTGGGATTAATATGGATCACAATGATTGACATAAAATCACCCCCTCCACCCCCAGAGCGGGAGGAACAACAGAAACAGTGGGGAAGGGAAATATTGGTCATTGTAAGGTATAAAAATACTTATAATCTATAATTTATCAAGCGGTCACAAGGGTGGGGGGTGCGAAGCAGAACTCATACCAAGGGCTCAAATAGAAAATGTTTAGAAAAGAATGATGTACAAATATGCTTGATACAATCGATGTACGGATTGTTATAAGAACTATAAGAGCCCCCAATAAAATTATCTTTAAAAAAAGACTCGACTTTAGTACAGGGTATGAATCCACATCTTTTGTTTCCTTGGCATTCCTGTAAGCATATTTAAATATATACTAGTCCTTTACATAGCATGGAGATTAATGTTCATGTTTCCACTACTCATGAGGGATTCCTGTCTAATTAAAGAGCAACATGTAAGCTCATCAAACTGAAAGCAAGTACCCCCAAAAGTGTGAAGGTGTGCTGAGATTAAGAGTAATTAGGTAGGTAGGGTTCAATATTGCTTCCTTTTGCTGTTGTTGTTGTGTTGTTTGCCTGGGTGCTAGTTCTCCCCATGGTTTCCTTAGTATGGAAATAAATAACCTATAAGGTTACTGAGTCCAAGTCCCCACCAAACAGGGTGAGTTGTAGTCAATTAAGATGGTAACTTCTAGCCACGATTCCCACTTCTGGACTTTATATGCCTGTGGTCATGGTCCCTTGTTGGAGGTCTTCTCTCTACCAGGGGGCAGTACTATAGTGGGAGTTAGACTTGGCTTTTTGTTGAAGGGGTGAATCAAGCCATGCCCTTGGTTTCCTTGAGCCCTACTCTACCTTGATGGGGAGTGTGATTTTAAAAACATCCTTTGTTTTCCTTGGATATTTAACCATAAAACACAAGAATTTTTAATTTCAGGAAAAAATTTTGTTTTTATTCTTTACTTTCATAGTTATCTATCTATCTATCTATCTATATATATACATTTAATTAAAGGTTACGAAAATGTCACACTCGGCGTTATAGGGATACTGGTTCCATCATACAGTTATAACACACATAGCCTCACCTGCAAAATCAGACCTTTATTTGCTGGCTGAGCTTTGGTAGAAGCAAGAAACCTGTGGTGAGTTTTGGACATCTTTGGTTTCTGGCTCTGGACCCTGCCTGTGGCTCACTGCTGCCTGACCTTCAGATTTGGACTAAATGCCACCCACCAACCACATGAGACACGTGCTCAAAGATCTAAAAGGCTCTGTGGGCATTGCAGCAAATGGGAGGCCCCAGGGACATTAAGGAATTATTCAAAGGAGGAGGCGGAGGAAAATGGAGTAGATCAGCATCTCAGAAGAGTTGGCTATTAGGCACACCAATGATTTCCACCTCATTTGGACTAGTCTAGTGTAAATTCTTCTGAAAGAAATTATTACCACACCAGGCTATTATCAGATTCAGAATCATTGATAAACTTTCATTAAGGACTGAAAATCTAGTTCAGAAATTCCATTTCTGATATGGCAGCTTGAGCAGTTCTATGGAACCCCGAGCAAAAAAAAAAAAAAAACCCATAAAAATAATTATATATAAACCTAACCTAACTAATTACCATAAATTAGTGCTGACTCATTGTCATTTTAGTGAGTACATATATGATTGTGTGTCGAAGAGTTTACCCTCAATGATTTTTCAAAAGTAGATAGGCAGGCTTTCCTTGGGAGGAGATGATGTCGTTAGCTTGTTATGTGCAGTGAGGTTGTCCAACTTCTAATGACCCACATACAACAGTGCATTCGATGATCCGGTCCTCCCCAACCTCACACTTGCTGCTACATCTGAGTGCATTCCTTCAGCCACCGTGTCTATCCATTTCCCGGGTTTTCCTTTCTCCCACTGCTCCTCCTCTGTAACCAGCACGACATCCTTCTCCAGGGACTGGTCTCTCCTGATAGCATGTGCACGGGATGTGAGACAGAGTCTTAGCATTGATTGCAAGGAGCATTCTGATTTAAGACAGAGTTATTCTCTCTTCAGAAAGACAATAGTACTTTAATATTCTTCACCACCACCATAATTGAAATATATCAATTCTTCTTCAGCCTTTCTTATTTCACATGCACATGAGGCAACCGAAAAAACCACGGCTTGAGGAAGGTACACCTTACTCCACCAGGTGACATCCTAGCTTCTCGACACTTTAAAGAGCTCTTGGGCAGCAGAGTTTCCCAATGCAATACACAATTGGATCTCCTGAGTGCTGCTTTCATGGATATTGATTGTAGATCCAAGCAATAGGAAATGTTTGACAGCTTCAATCTTTCCTCCTTTATCATAGTATTGTCTATTGCTGCCATTGTGAGGATTTGGGTATTATTTACATAGAATTAAATTCTGTACTGAAGGATCCAGTCCTTGAGCCTTATCAGCAAGTACTTCAAGTCCTCTTTTAGTTCAGCAAGCAAGGTTTTGTCATCTACATCTCAAAGGTTGTTAATAAGTGTTCCTCCGATCTAGGTGTCTCATTCTTTTTCATATCATCCAGCTTCTTGGTTGAATAGGTACAGTGATGGGATATAAATCAGAGAAGCAAAACCAATGATGCTTATTTTTGTGTATATAAAAAAAGAAATTTATATCAAGAAGGTGGCTCATACAGTTATAGAAGCAGGTAGGTCCTGTGCAGTTCAAGCTCATGGGTCAGATCTTAAGCTTAATTAATGGGGAAAGAGTTTACTTTATTCTTCCCACAACTGCTTGGCTGTTCACGTAAGACTCCATCAGGAAGGTTATTACATTATGTTATCACATCATGGGAGGATCCTGCCCCAGCCAACTTAACAGCAAACAGAAATTCTCATAGTATATAACCCTCGCGCATACTTTTCCTGATATTAAAACACATAATATATCCTTGTTCTATTCAAACAATTGTCTCTTGGTCAATTTGCAGATTATACAGAAGCGTGTTGAAGTGCTATGGAATTTCTATTCTTGGAAATATTATCCATAGATTGTTACAATCCATCCAGTTTGTTATGATGCACTATTGTATAGTCAATAAAATATAAGTTAAAATTTTTGCTGATCTCTTCATTCAATCAAATCCATCTGCTGTTAGCAATGATATCCCTAAGTCCAGGTCCTCTTTTGAATGGACTTGAATTTCTGGTAGCTCCCTCACAATGCTTTTCTACAACTGTTAATGATATTGTTCACTGATTTGTGCATTCTGTTAAATAACCTTTCTTTGGAATGGACACAAATACAGATCTCTTCCCATAACTTGTCTAAGACACTGTTTTTCAGATTTCTTGGCATAGGCCAGAGATTGATTCCAGTGCTTCTTTAGTTTGTTGAGACATTTGTTTCAATATTCCATCAATTCCTGGATCTTTGTTTTTGGCTAATGCCTTCAGTAGAACTTGGACTGTTTCCTTCAGTATCATTGAAATGGTTTAATATTGACCAGTTCTTCTTGATACATTAAATGTGTATTCCTTCCACATTTTTTATAAAACCATTTTATTGGGGGAATCCTACAGCTTTTATCACAATACACACATACATCCATTGTGTCAAGTACATTTGTACATTTGTTGCCATCATCATTCTCAAAATATCTGGTTTCTGCTTGAGTCCTTGGTTTCAGCTCCTCATTTTCCCCTCCCTCCCTGCTCCCCACTCCCTCATGAACCCTTGATAATTTATAAATTATTATTATTTTGTCTTATCTTACACTGTCCAATGTCTCCCTTCACCCACTTTTCTGTTATCTGTCCCCCAGGGAGGAGGTTATATATAGATCCTTGTAATTGGTTCCCCCTTTCTACCCCACCCTCCCTCCACCGTCCCCGTATAGCCACTCTCACTACTGGTCCTGAAGGGATCATTGTCCTGGATTCCCTGTGTTTCCAGTTCCTATCAGTACCAGTGTACATCCTCTGGTCTAGCCAGGTTTGTAAGGTAGAATAGGGATCATGATAGTGGAGGGTAGGGGGGGAAGGAAGCACTTAGGAACTAAAGGAAAGTTGTATGTTTCATCCTTGCTACACTGCACCCTGACTGGCTTGCCCCCTCCCTGCAACCCTTCTATAAGGGGATGTCCAGTTGCCTACAGATGGGTCTTGGGTCCCCAAACTGCACTCCCCACATTCACAATGATTTGATTTTTTTGTTCTTTGATGCATGCCTGATAACTGTTCCCTTTGACACCTTGTGATTACACAGACTGGTATGTTTCTTCCATGTGGGCTTTGTTGCTTCTCAGCTAGATGGCCATTTGTTTACCTTCAAGTCTTTAAGACCCCAAATGCTATATTTTTTGATAGCTGGGCTCCATCAGCTTTCTTCACATTTGCTTATGCACCACTTTGTCTTTAGTGGTCACGTTGGGAAGGTGAGCATCATGAAATGCCTGTTTCATAGAACAAAGCATTCTTGCATTGAGGGAGTACTTGAGCCTTCCTCATTCTTTTGATGATTTTTCCCCCCATAGAATATTTAATATTAAAACTCAAGACGTGAGTTTTTTCCATTTCATAGAGATATGCTAAGCATATTTTTCCATTTTGTTTTCTAATTTCTTGTCTTTGCTCATTTATTTATAATACTTTGTATTCTCTTATCAATGGAGCATTGGTGGTGTAGTGATTACGCAATGGGCTGTAATCTACATGGTTGAGAGTTCAAAGTAACCAGCAGATCCAAAGGAAAAAGACTGGGCTTTCTACTCCCATAAATAGTTACAGTCTCAGAAATCCACAGGGATTGCTATGAGTCAGCATTGACTCGATGGTAGTGAGTTTGAGAGTGAGACTCTTCTATCAGGAGCCAGTCCCAGAGCCCCTTCTGACATCCACTTTGATCTTTTCTCTTTATCCTGTCTTTTTAATGAAATTTGCTTTCTTCATGTTTGATGTTGTTGATGCCATCCCACAGTTTACCAGGTCATTAGTGTTCAATGAGTCAATTCTGTATTAGAGATGGTCCCTAAATTCAGGTGGGATATACTCACAGTTGAATTTTGGCTGTCATGGACTTGTTTTCATTGTTTTTTCAATGCCAATGTGAGCTAACATATAAATACAGTTAGCACTTGTTCTCATCTTGGCTGTTCATATTAAGCTTAATCCATTATCTCTTCCCACAGATGTAGTTAATTTGATACCTGTGTATTCCATCTGGCGAGGCCTACATGAATAATAACCATTTAAGTTGCTGGAAATGAAGAAATTGATGGTTTTGCAAAATTCCATCATTCAATCTGATCACCAGCTAATTGTCTATCATCAAAAGGAGGTTTTCTTTTATTACGTCAGTGAGATTATATCAGAATAGCATGGATCCTAAGCCTAATCACATTGGAGTCATGTTTTACATAACAAACAGAATAGCCAGGAGCACAAATAGAAAGGAATGAAGCACAGATGCATTGGAAGCACACAGGAAAACCAGAGAATGCTGGCAGTTACCAGAAGTCAGAAGGGAGGCCTACAGAAGTCATCAACCAGGAACTTAATTTAGATTTTTCACCTCTGGAATAGTGAGAAAATAAATTGCTACTCTTTAAAGCTACACACTTATATTTTTTATTATGACAGCAGTAGATAACTGAGATGTAGTTCCAAGTTTCACTAATTAGCACATCTGTGGCATACTCAAAAGGATAGTCAAATATATATATGGATAAATTAAAAATCACATTTACTTTTATATATTTTTTGATTTTCCAACAAGAGTGCAAAATCCAATGGGGAAACAGAATAATAAAAAAATCAATCCTTAAAAAACTGAATATTCACGTGCAAAAGAATGAAGTTGGATCACTTTCTCGCGGTATACAGGCAACCCCATTAATATTGCTTCTTTTAGAATTTGTAGGTCAGTTGAAACAGGTGTATATAGTTCTTATTCAACCTTAGAGCAAGGAAAAGCTAGAAGCATTTTCAATATTTTAAAAGCTGCATTCATAGCAACTGAAGGTGATTGTGGTAATGAATGTACTGTGCTTAGAGGTTGGTCCAATGATTTCAAAGTGATGGTATTGACATGACACTGAAGCAGAGCTTCAAACAAGGCAGTGCCCTACTCAAAGATCTCAATAGACAGTGATGCTTCCTATGTGTGGTTCTCTTCTAGAAGGCCTCCCTATACCTCTTCCAAGTCTCCCACTCCAGGGCTTCCACCTGTAATGTTTCCTGTTCTGGTCACCTTGACTAGTCATGCATGCTATAAAAAGTCTGATCTTTTCCTGTTTAACTCCTACAGCAATGACAAAGCAAGTTTAAAGCCCTGGATTAAATTTTTCTGTATGTTTATGACAATTTGTAGACTGTCTGTACCAAAAATTCAAAATGAATTATATGTAGGAGCTAAAAGTATAAATCTCTTGGAAAATAAAAAAGGAGTAAATCCTAATAGTGTACTTGAATTAGGCAAAGCTTTATCACTATAGTAATAAAAGCAAAAACAACAAAATAAAAATATAGATAAAACTAGGCCTGATCAAACTTTAAAAAAATGTTATTTTTAAAGGGTGCCACCAAATAAATGAAAATATAACCCACAGGACAGAAGAACATATTTGCAAATCCTGTATCTGATAAGGAATTTGTAACTAGAGTATGCCAAAACTATTACAAGTTCTTGGTAAAAATGAAAAATAACCTAATTTTAAAACAAACCGTATTTGAATAGGTACTTCTTAAATGAGCATACAAAAAGGTTAATAATTACATGAAAATATTCTCCAAATCATGAGTCATCAGGGATATATGTAAATCACATTCCATTTCACAACTCCTCCACTGCCATCTAGGAGATTCCAACTCATGGTGACCCTAAAGGATAGGGTGAAACTTCCCTGTGGGTCCCTCGGATTGTAAATCTTTACGGAAGTAGAAAGTCTCATCTTTCCCTCATAAAGCAGCTGGTGGTTTCAAACAACTGACCCTGAGGTTAGCAGGACCCTTTCCCACTAAACAGAAGCTCTATAATAGAAAGGGTAGGTAATCAGTGTTGGCAAAGATGGGAAGAAATTTGGCTCTCATACATACACTGCTGAGGAGAATGGAAAATGTTGAAACCAATTTAGAAACATCCTCGGAGTTCTTCAAAAAACGTTCAAGATAGAGCGATCATGTTTCCCAGAAAGTCGACCTCCAGCTATAGACCAAGAGAAAGAAATGGATTTCCACACAAAATGTGTGCAGAAGTGTTGAGGCAGCATCGTTGATAGCACCAAAAAGAGTGGAAATAGCCAAAATACCTATCCCCAAAGGTATGGACAGATAAAATATGCTATGTGCACAGTGCAGAATATTATTTAGCAATAAAAAATAATCAAGTACTCATTCTTGCTACACATGGGGGAATCATAAACTTTATGTTAAATGAAAGAAGTCAGACACCAAAAATGTATGTCTATATGAAATATCTAAAATGGGAAAATCTCATAAAAAATTAAGGAACAGATAGGTAGTTGCCTGAGGTGAGGAGAAAATACTTGGGCAAAATGGAAAATGACTTCTGCATTGGCTGAAAATATGATAAACTTTACCATGACAACATCTGCATAACTTTTCGATATACTAAAATACATTTTATCATACACTTTAAATAGATGAAATGAATGATACAGAACCTGTATCCTAATAGTGTTACATTAACATTTACATGGGCCACCAGCCTCAGAAGCAGGAAGGAGATGGGCAAGAGAGAGGGATGTGGTATCCACAGGGTCTCTTATAAATAGGACACATTATCAAAGTGAAATCATTAGTCTATGACTTGATTGACAGGTTAGACATTACCCATATCTTTTCACAGGTGTGTCACCATGGCAGAAAATATTAGTACCACAGTATCCACGAGGATTGAATTGTACTCTCTTTCAATATTCTGCAGTTTGAGGAATAAAAAAGACTGAAAGAGCAAAATCAAGGCTGAGGGTATATGGCGAAAGATTTTCCAGTGCAAAAAACGATTATTCAAGAAAGCTTTTTACAGCCACAAAGAATGAACAGGTGAATAATGCTATTGGAAAATAAATTACTGATAGATTGTTTAGCCTTTAACTTGCTAATGTTGCCATTAGGTGACATCAAGTCAGCTCCAACCCAGAGCAACAGAATGAGGCACTGCAAGGTCCTGTGTCATCCTCACCATTGTTCCTCTGCCTGAGCGCATTGACTCCGCCACTGCGTCACGCCATCTTCTTAAAGGTCTTCCTCTTTCTAGCCACCCCTCTACTTTACTAAAAAAGATGTTCTTCTCCAGGGATGTACCTCTTCTGACAACATGGCCACAGTTTGCAAGACTTGACTTGCCATCTTTGCCTCTCAGGAGCACTCTGGCCTTACTTCTTCCAAGACTGATCTGTTTGACTGGCTTGGAGTCCATGACACTTTCAGCAGTATTCTTAAGTACCATATTTCAAATGCATCTGCTCTTCTATGGGCTTCTTTATTCATTGTCCAACTCTCACATGCATATGAGGCAATGGACAACCATGGCTTGGGTCAGTCCTCAAAGTAACATCCTTGTTGTTCAATATTCTAAAGAGGTCTGTGTAGCAGATTTGCCTTGTGTAACACATCTTTTGATTTCTTGATTGCTGCTGCCATGAGAACTGATTATGGATCAAAGTCAAATCAATCCTCGGCAACTTTGACCTTTCCCCCATTTACCATGATGTTAACAATTCATCCAGCTGTGAGGATTTTGGTCTGCCTTACATTGAATTGCAATCCGTAATGAAGGCTACAGTCCTTAATTTTTATCAGCAAGTGCTTCAATT
The DNA here is from genome assembly GCF_050624435.1 of Tenrec ecaudatus. NCBI lineage: Eukaryota > Metazoa > Chordata > Mammalia > Afrosoricida > Tenrecidae > Tenrec > Tenrec ecaudatus. The sequence goes on from NW_027459016.1 coordinate 517,302, forward strand.
CCTCCTCATTTTCAATCTTCCAATCATATAATCCAGCTTGTCTGGCTAGCTCATGCAATATTTTATTTTCCTAAAACGTCTTTAAAATATGTTCCTTTGGTCACTTTGGAGTCCCAAAATATCATTGTTGTTGGGATTCTGACAGCTATGCCACTTTTATTTCTACTGCCAATTGGATCATACATGGTGGAAGGTTTCAATAGAGCTTCTAGACTGAGACAGACGAGGAAGTAAGATATAATGGTCTACTCTGAAAATGTGACCAATTGAAACATATAATAAGCAGTACAGCATTGTCTGATGTTTTGTCAGAAGATACATTTCTCAGGTTGAAAAGCATTCACCATGTAACTGGGGAAGAGATGCTTCCTCACAGCTCAGCCACACATAACAAACAATAGGATGGAGGACAGCCTTGGGGCCATTCCCTGATGTGGCACAACTCAAAATAACAAAAAAAAAATCTCTTCTAAAATCCATGAGCAATTGGAAAGTGGGAAATAGAATGTATGAATCCGGGAAAACTAGAACTTGTCAAAAGATAAAAGAGCATTCTTAACGATCAATAGTCTAAGCTTAAATGAACTGATAATGAGTATTTTCAATCATACAGTCTCATGGTCTACTGTGCCTGGGATGCAAAATTGAAGCAGAATTGTACCACAATCATGGTCAAACTGAACACGTCAAGATCTGTTTGAAGTACAGCCATGGTAGTCACAGGACAATGCTCATACACCTGCAGGCAATGAGGTAAGATACCACTACTCAAATGAATGCGCCGACCACTAATGTTAAAGGTGAAGCAGTTGGAAGTTTTTTATCAAGTTCTGCCGTCTGAAATTAATCAAACATGCAATCAAGATGCATTAATAATCATTGATGGCTGGAATGAAAAAGTGGAAATAAAAAGATCAGTAAGTAGCAAACATCATGTTAGTGGTAGGAACAAGGCCAGAAATTGCATGATAGGATTTTTTCAAAATGAATGACATAAAACATTGGAAACTTCTTTTCAAATACATGAGTGATGACCATACATATGGACCACACCAGATACACATGGAATACACCAAATAAAATTAGTTCTATCTGTCACAAGAGACCATAGAAAATCTTAATACATCCGTCCAAACAAAGCCAAAGGCCTACTACAACAGAGACCACACATAGTTCACATGCAAGTTCTAGTTGAAGCTAATGAAAATCAAAATAAATCTAGATAACCAAACAGAGCCCTTAATATATCCTACCTGAATTTCATGTCCAGACACAAAATAACTCTGACATGATGAGTAATCTTGACTGATGACCAAATAAACATTGAGGACATACTACAGAAAGGAAGGAAATAATCACTAAAGAGCAAAGAAAGAAAAGAACAAATGGAAGTTAAGAAAATGCCTCCATACTTGCTCCTGGCTATAGACTCGCTAAACTAACTGGAGGACATGAGCTAAACAGAGATTCCAAAGAGAAAATACAAAAAGAAAAAGCAGAGTATTATAGCAAAATGTTAAAGAGCTGTGTATAGAAATCAAGGGTAAAGAAACATTCATTCAGATTTTCTGAAGCAGAAAAAAATACTCAAGCCTCAAGGGGCAATATTGAAAATAATGTGGGCAAAATATTGATGGGCACACAAACCATCACAAGAAAATAGGGAAATTGTAATAGATTTTATTTTACCTGGATCCACTACCAACCCCACCAAAGAAGACTGAAAGAATCATCGACTGCCAAAAGAACCAATAAATCTGTCTTGGAAGAAGTACAGCCAGAATGCTCCTTTGAGTCAAGGATGGCTAGACTTTGTCTCATGTACTTTGTTTTTTTCAAGGTTACTCTTCTTTTTTTATCACTCTATTGGGTTCTCTTACAGCTCTTATAGCAAACCATACATCAATTGTATCAAGCATTTTGTACATATGTTGCCATCAACATTTTCAAAACATTTTCTTTCTACTTGAGCTCTTGGTATCAGCTAGTTTTCTTTCTCTTCCTCCCCCAACCTTCAACCCCGGTGAACCCTTTCATAAATTATAAATTATTATTCTTTTCATATCTTACACCATCTACTACCCATGTTTCTGTTGTTTATCCCCACCCCCGGGGGGTGTTATATGTTGATTGTTGTGATTATTCCCCTTTCTCCCCATTCTCCCCCAACCTTCCCCCTAGCCTCATGGTATTGATACTCCCATTAATGTCTCTGTGAGATTTATCTGTCCTGGATTCCATGTCTTGAAAACACTTATCTATACCAGTGAACACACTCTGGTCTAGCCAGATTAGTAGGTAGAGTTGGGGTCATGACAGTGGGAAGGGAGGAAGCATTAAAGCACTAGAGGAATGTTGTGTGTTTCCTCAGTGCTATAGGGCACCCTGGTTGACTCGTCCTAGACATGTTTTCAAGAGAGACCAGTCCCTGGAGAAGGGTATCATGCGTGGTAAAGTAGAGATGCAGCAAAACAGAGGTAGTCCCTCAGCAAGATGGACTGTCACAATGGCAGAAACAATGGGGTCAAACATAGCAGTGATGTAGGAATAGTGCAGGACCCAGAAATGTGTCCTTCTGTTGTCCAGTTCTCATTCAGTGTCCTCCCCCTCCATGGATTGGTTACAGTATACCTGCAGATGCAAAAAGCTGTGGCTGTTCAAGTTCCTGATATAAAATGGCATAGTGCTTACATATAACCCATGCACATCTTCCTGTATTCTTCAAATCATCACTAGCTTACTTATATAATATAGCATAAATACTACTACTAATAAGCATAGAACTTTAAACTCCCTCTTAGCTTTTGAGGGATTGTTTTGATCATTTATTTGTTTTTATTTTTCTGCTCCTCCTTTTTATTTCTTTTGCTTTATGTGATTGATCACTGATTTCTAGAGTTCATGGACATAAAACCCATTGGTCCACAGGGCTGACAGTACACAGGGTCTTTACAAATCAGAGCCAACTTGATTACATCCAGTAACAAGAAAAGCCCACTGCCCTAAAAAATTATTGTGAGAATAAATTGTGATGATATATGTAGATTATTTATAATAGTGTTTGGAACATTGTAGTGCATCTGTTTTCTTGTGTCCTGAAAATCTTCAAGGAAAATCTTCAAGGACTATGACTACTGTTAGGTTTTGTGTCGACTTGGCTGCACCATGATTTGGCAGTAAGGCTTTTCCATGTTACCTAACATAATGTAATCAACTCTATTATGAGATCTGCAGTGAGCAGCAAAGTAGCTATGAGATGAGAGTAGATTGCAACCCCTGACTTGGGTTACAGGACCAAATGTTGTTTCCTCAGGGGTATAGTCTACTTGATATATAAATAGAAGCTATGCTAAGCACATTCATTTTTTCTGCTGAGCCTACATCTTGCATTTTATCTGTTGCTCTTGGGTTCTTTGGACTTTAGGCAAGGGTCTGCCATATTGCCTGATGATCCCAGGAGCTATGAGTGATGTGCCATTTGATCTCTTATCTGATCTACCAACTTTGGATTTACTTGCCTCTGCAAGCACAAGCCTGACCTGCTGACATCCAACAGACTGTGATTACTTCATCTTCCTACTTCCTGGTTCATCATCATCACTTGCAACGATATGAGTAATCAAAAGTCTCTAGCTTAGCATTGGGTCTACGAACTTGAGTCAACTGGATTTTCCACTTCTACACTGTGTGAGTCATTTCCTTGATATAAATTTTTCTTTCTATATTTCTTTCTATCTATCTACCTATCATATATCTATGTCACTGGTTCTGCTTCTTTATTGAACCCTGCCTAACACAACTACTAAAATGGGTGTATTTTTCCCTAGAAATATTGAAACTTTCCTCTTCAATCTCTTTCACAGATTTTAAAGTTTACAGTTTATAAAATTATAGAGCAGTAAAACTCAAAACAGTACTCATTCTTCTGAAGATATTTTACCATTTTGCCTGTTAAAAAATGTATTAAACAGCGAGAATATATATTGCCAATCTGGCTGTTTCTTTTACCAAACTAAAATAAATTTAGTTATCACCCATAGCACTTTACCTGTACCTATAAAAACAAGTGTATCCTTAATTATTCAGGAAAGATGCACACTACATGTGACTGCTGTGTAATTGCTTTTACTTCACCCTATTAGCAAGATTCCTTAGAAACAATAGCTTTCATCCTAACCACTAGCTCAATTGATAGTGACTGTCACAAATGCTTATTGGCATGAACACTTAGTATCTTGTTTCTCCTTTACAGCGCCTCTATTATATAATGGAAATATATATTTATTGTTGATGTTATTAGTCACATCAATGAGTATGGTTGTCACAGAGCCATAGTAAAGGGAAAAAATGACAATAATAATAATAATTAGTCCATTAAATGATCTCATCCATCATATGATACAGTATCATGGCTTATTCTTTAAGTACCTTAAGATAATTACTGTCAACTGGTATTAGAAATAGAAAAATTAAACAAAATTTTCAAATTTAAAAAAGGTATTGTGCAGACTTGATAAAAATACTGATTTTCAAGTCATATTCAATCTTGTCTTGTAATAAAAAATCACTCAAGGGCTATCCATCAGTTGTCACTATGAGGAATCTAAAGTGAACATAAATTACAGAAACTCAACTGATTTGATAACTTAAAGTGTGATTTTAAACTAAATGGAGCCAACACACATACAGGCAATCTGGTTCACAAATCTTTCAAATTCTGCTATAAATAAGAACTTTAAAATATCTAAATGTACCACAGAATATTTGACAACTATAAAACAAAATTATTGGCATTAACTGTCTTAGTTACAATAGTGGTACCTTGAATATCATAAGTCAGGTAGCTGCAAAGACTAGACTTTCAGTTTCCACAGTTTAGGACACTGGCAGCTGAATTCCAGGTATGACTCTAACACAAGTTCGTTCCCGGTCTATATGAGTTTCTAATTGCTTCCAGCAAACATTGGATTCCGAGACTTTTAAATGCACCTAGCTCAGCCGGATATCTTCTTCTCCTCTTCCATATGTGTACGTGTGTGTGTCTTTCTATTTTTATTCTGCTCTGATATAACTCAAAATTGATTAGATTTAGGTCCAGCATGACTCTCGTATGATCTCTTTGATAAATAAAGCCTATTTCCAAATAGGTCATACTTATGGTTCAGAGATCAGGATTTTAATACACATTTTAGGTGGACACAATTCAATCCACAGCATTATATATTTTAAGCATATTTGATCAAGAATATGTTAACTGAAGAACTCAAACAGAAAAACAAAGCTGGCCCATAGTAGCTTTTCAAACAGAAAGAGAAAGAGTTTGGCTGGCTAACAGGGCAGAAACCCTTTGGGGCCACACTTGAAAAGCACTCTTGGTCTAGACAAAAATGTTTTAACAGCTCTAAACACACTGCCATCTAGTTCATTCCGACTCAAAGCAGCTCCATACAATAGAGGGGACCTGCTCCAGGGGGGTTCCGAGGCTCGAAATCTTTAGGGGAGTAGAAAAGCTGATCTTTCTCGTTCACACAGGCCGGTGGATTTGAAATGCTGACCTTTTGATTACCAAGCCAATGCAAGACCCACTATGCCAGAAAGCTCTCTTTAACCACAATAGCAGTAGCAAAATGCATATGCGATTGCCCTTTATTTTGTCAAGTATCCACAACCCACGATCAAATTTAATGTAAAACACAAGGCTAATATTGCCTTCAGTTCTCTTATAGGAATAAAGATTTTATAGTTGCTTTAAAAGTTACTATAAAAGGCCTTTTCAGTTAAGTTTTAAGGGAAGTTTTCCTTTCTTCATTTTTTGTTTCTATTTTACTTTAGTTTTAAAGTAGCTACTATTTGGAAAGAATGACTTCACACTCTGACAAAGGAAATTATGCTCTACAAAAGAATTAGTCTTTAAATAAGAATTTAACACTCTTTCACTACGTATTTATTGAATGGCTATTAGCTATTGCTATTGCTGGCTATTGGAGCAGGTATAAAAACTAAGAACAAAATGCCTCCTCGCTACAAAAATTTAGTATTAATGCAATACAAACTATAACAAATGATTCGTGGTTATTAGAGAAGTATAAACAAATTAATACTGGGAGCTGGAATTTAATAAGGGAAGATAAAGAACTTTTATAAGGGCGATTGTAATTGTTTAGTGCATATATTAGCTTTCTATGAAGAGTGTAACAAATTGTTACAAATTTCGTAGTTAAAAGCCTCACAGATTCCTTTTCCTTCAGTCTGGAGATTAAAGGAGTAATGAGGTTGGCTTTCAGTATAAATTTTGTGGGAAAGCCCTTCCTTTTTCAGCTTCTAGAGACCACCGGGTGGCTTGGTGGGCAGCAGGTCCACAGGAGAGAGATGAGGCTTTCTACTCCTGCAGAGAGTTACAATCTTGCAAACACGCGGGGCAGGTTGACCCCGTCGTCCTACAGGGTGGTGACAAGTGGAACCACTTTGGTGGCAGCGAATGAGGGTGGCCTCCTGCCTTTCTTGGTGAATAGCCCTTTTCCTCCAACTCCAAGCCAGTGGACTATGTCTTCTCACATCAAATCACTCGGATTTCTGCTTCTATCAGCACAGGCTGTGAGTTCTTCAGTGAGCAAATAAACCCATGCTTACCGTCTTCACTGGGTACCCAGTCCCTGTCAGGAATTGGACATTTGAAGACACATTAATTCTGTAAGATGGTCCTGTGGACTGGGAGAGAGACAGATGCCAGCCAGTCATCAACGCAGAATCTTTGATGTGGTTGTGTGTGTGTGTGTTTCTTTTTTATAAATCATTTTATTGGAGCTCATACAACTCTTATCACAATCCATACATACATCAATTGAGTAAAGCACATTTATACATTTGTTGCCCTCATCGTTCTCAAAATTCGCCTTCCGCTTGGGTTCCTGGAATCAGCTCCTCATTTTCCTTTTTCCCTCCCCCTCCCTTCCCACTCCCACCTCCCTCACAAACCCTTAATAACTTATAAATTATTACTCTATCCTATCCTACACTCCCCTCACCCACTATCCTGTTGCCCATCCTGCAGAAAGGAGGTTACATGTAGATCCCCGAGATTGGTTCCCCCTTTCTATAACCCCTTCCTTCCCGCTGTCGCCAAGGTATGACATTTATTCCCTAGATACACACACACACACACACACACACACACACACACACACACACACGTCGTGTTTATCTTGTCTATTGGTAACTTGCCCCATCATCACATGTCCTTCTCTGACTCTCAAATCTTTACAGTGTCCCTCTGAAACTTTCAGAGATGAATTTTTCCTTAATCTTTTAAAACAGATAATCTATGGTAATCTTTTTATATCCAGGTCAACAGCAAACATTTCATTTTCAAAATAATTCTTCTCTGTTATTTAGTGTAACATATTCACTAGTCCTGAAGATTAGGATAGGGATCTCTTTGGGGTGTCTATTACTTTGCCTGAAAAAGTTCATAAACCAGTATTTTGCAAAACGTGGTATCCAGACTGCTTTGATTATAAATTGTTTAGTAGCTGTCAAAAAAGAGTTGTTTATCTCCCTTGGTACAGAAACACCACCTACCTTAAGAGTTGAGTGAGATTTTTGACCTTGAGAGAGGACTATGTCCCAAATGGAAGGGGCAGCTCAAGTCTATGTACAGAAATAAGGAAGTGAGGATTATGGTTATAGAAATGTACATGGTGTAATTCCACTATAGCAAAGGTTAGCTTCAAAGATATTCATAAAAATAAGTTTGGAAATAAGATTAGGAATAGAGTCTAAAGAACATTGATGACCACTCTAAGTAAATTTAACTTTACTTGAAAGGTCAAGAAATCAAACACATTATAGAAATAGAGTCCTCTATTTCTTAGACCTGGAGAATTGTATAGGGAATGCCAAATTCACTTGTAGATGTTGTAATATATGATAGCCCTTTCCATTTCAGGATACGAGCTGCTTCTTAACCAATTTTGAAACTCTTCCCATTTTAAGATGCACTTTTAAATTGGCAATGTTTCCACACTCTAATCTTTATTTCTAAGAACCTTAAAATTCCAACTGAAAAAGGAACTATTTCTAGAGATAAAAATTTAATATAAGAGATTGAACAGCAGTAGCTCTGGAGTATTTTAAGTAGTTGCTTAAGAATGAAAAATAATGAATCATAGCTATGAACAAGGTAAAAAATACTCTATATTAGAGAGTGTAAAACAACAAATCTATGTCAGTATTATTAAGGAATACATGTAGACATACATAAGTATCACCTCTGGGCCATACAAATATTTGGCATTCTGGTTTACATTTCTATATAATTAACCGGTGGGCCCCACCAGATTATAGCCCCTAGCCATCTTTTACATCTGGAATTGAACTCACTCCTATGGTAAAATAAGAATATATAGGATTAAATTTAAAATAATTTTTAAAATATAGTTACTTTAAACAATCAAATTAATTCATAAACTAACTATAAAATATGTTCATATAATTATGTACCTACTTGCTGTGTTTTTAAGCAATATGTATATTATAATTTTAAATTATTTTTTTAGATTTTTAACATAATGTGTAAGAAAAGAGGATGCAAATTCAACAATGATCTAAGAAGTAAGTTTCCTTTTATTAGAAATACCAAAAGCGATTACATGGTAGAGTGTGAGAAATGTAATGGTGAATTTTCTGTTTTGCAGGCGGAAAGAATGATATTTCAAAGCACTTGGAGAACAGAAAGATAAAAGATATTTAAATACTGCTGCATCTTCCTCCAAAATACAGGAATTTTTTTTCAAAAACAACTTGTGGAGACAAAGAAAAGAAATTAGCATTAGCAGAAGGACTTATGTCTTTTCATGCTATTAATCACAATTATTCCTTCAGATCTATGGACTGTACATCACAAGTTGTCAAAGTGTTAATCAACAAAAGTTTGCCTATGCTAGAACAAAATCTGAAGCAATTGTGTGTAATGTGCTTTCTCCAAATGCATTTTCAGAATTAAACAAAAATCTAGAAAAAAATTAATTTTATATCCATATATTCTGATGCATCGAATCATAACGATTTAAAGTTATTTCTAACCATTATTAGATTTTTTTATTCAGAAACTGGAATAAAAATTAGAATTTTAGATTTCATTTCTGTGGCGGGCAAAACTTCTGAAATAATTTTCAGTTCCATTATTAATATTTTGGGAAAAAATTTTAAACATAAAATGATTGCATATTGTGCAGACAACACGGATGCAAATTTTGGAGGAAAAGCAAGAAGAGGTACAAATAATATTTTTAATAAATTAAACAAAAACCTTGATCAAACTTTTTTGGTGTTGGTTGTGCAGTGCACATAATACATAATACTTTTCAAACAGCGGCTGATTTGTTGCCCGAAATGTGGGAAATATTGTTATTAAAATATATTTTTATTTCTATATATACACTGTGCACGTTGAAATGCTTAAAGAATTTTGTGAAACTACGGAAGTCTAATATTAGAAAATACTTGGGTACAGTAAAACGCGCTGGTTAGCTCTTTGGCCAGCCATCAAAAGAATTTTGAAAATATACGATCCTTCGAAATCCTACTTTCTATCACAGAATAAATGTCCTAGAATTTTAAAAGAGTGTTTTGAAAAAGAATCTTCAAAAATTTGGCTAGAGTTTGTACACAATCAAGCAGCTCTTTTTCAAAATGCAATAAAACTTATTGAAGGTGACAAAATTTTGGTAATTGAAGTAGCAAATGACAATAATTTAAAATTTCAGTGTCATGAGCAATTAGAAAATAATTTTCTTCCATTAACTATCCATAATAGTATAAGCCAGCTAGAAGAACAAGGTACAGTAAATCATGCAGAAATCATGAATCACATTAAAAAGTTCTATAGTAACTACATAGATTATTTAGAAGAGTGGACGGTACATTACAATGATATTGAACATTTTTATTGGGTTACATTAAAACAAGAACTTAATTGGAATGATTTGCAAAAACTCAATCGATCATATTACTAAAAAATTTCCAAAAAGTAATATTTCCTAAAATGATCTTTTTAATGAGGTATCATTATTTTAAAAAATATTGATAAGGAAAAGGTTAAATCTTGGGCATCAGCAAAAGTCACAATAGAGAACAAATGGTTAGAAATGTTTCATCATTTTGAAACAAACCATGTGCCATACAATAATGCACTAAAAATTGTGGAATGCGCGCTGTCCTTACCAGGAACTAATGCTGCGACTGAACGCATTTTTCTACGGTAAATAAAGTGTAAACATCAGAAAAATCACAATTAAGTGTTGAGACATTGAAAGTTATTTTGTGTTAAATATAATTTAACAAATTCTTGTGAAAAATTTCATGACCTTTTAAACAACGACAGCAATCTACTAAAAATAATTCACTCAAATGAGAAATATGCGAAAGAATAAAATAATACTATACATAATTTTAATGTATTACATTTGTAAATTGTACTTACATTGAAATTTTAAAAATATATTACAATACTATTTTTGCATTCTATGAAAATTTTTGTTGCTCCATATAAACTAAATTTTTAATCAAGAACCCCCCTCCTCCCCCCCATCAATGGTGTCCTGCTTTACTAATGTTAAAATCTGGTCACCTTACCCTAGACTCAATATAGTAGCCTAACCTTAGTCATCATTGAGTGGTCCTGGGATTGCCATCGAGCCCTCCTTCGAGAATAATATCAGAAGGGAGTGGGCCCTACTTAGAGAGGGGGCAGATTATACAGTCTGGGTGCTCTAGATACCCTTAAGGAGAATAACCCCTGACCTACTTTCACTGACCTCCTAGTGTACTGTCATTTACCATATGTAGCAAGCAAAGTCTTGGGTTTGCATATATTTGGGGAAGACAACTTGGGAAAAATCTTTGTTTCCCACAGACTGGTGTCCTCTGACATGTCCACGGTATGTAAGAGTCTTAAATCCAGTATCCTTGCCTCTAAGGAATACTCTGGCCTTGCTTCTTCCGAGACAGATCTGTATTCCTCTTTCAGTGCTCTGTGGTGCTTTGAATATTCTTCCCCAGCACCGCAATTCAAATGACTTCTTCAGTCTCCCTTATTTCATACCCAACTGTCACGTAATATGGAGCAAAGGAAAATGCCACAGCTTGAGGCTGCTGGACCTTGGTCCCTAAAGAAACATCCTTGCTTTTCAACACTCTAAAGAGAGTTACCTGATCAGACACATTTTTTAATCTCTTGACTGATGTTTCCACAAGCACTGATTGTGGTTCCAAGCAAAACAAAATCCTTGACGATTGCAATCTCTTTTTCACTGATCATGATTTTACCTGGTGGTCGTTTTGAGGACCTTGGTCTTCGCAATGAGTGGTAATTGATAGTGAACGCTGTAATCCTGGATCTGTGTGTACACAGGCCTCTAAACGACTTTCCAACCATCCAGGAATCACTTCCAGCTCTCGGGTTTCTCAACCAGCCTCAACTAGCATTAAGGAGATAACAACCGTCCCCACAAAACCCAGGAGCATAATACAATGGTTGGTTGTTGAGTGCTTTCTTCAGCATCATATAATTAGACTACATTATCTATTCCCTACTCGGTGTAGAGACTGCAATAATATCCAAATCAACGCACGTACTAAGGAAGGTGTACTACCTACGTATGAAGGGGCAGTGAATTGTTCAATGTGACTTTTTTAGTCGAAGTTTCTAACTCCCACTTTTTCCTGCATGAGTCTAGAAAGAAGATGGGGGAAGATACCGATAGGATTCACATGTAATTGTGAACAGATGCACTGAAATGCTTTTTTGCTGCACATAAAATGAGCCCTCTGAGACAGAGAAGGGGAGAACCTCACCACTAGCAAGAAGCAAGAGAGCAGTGTCCTCTGGCCCCTAGACCCCTGTGGAGCGAACCTTCTGGATTCAGCAGGCAGCTGTACCATCAGAGCAGAGCAGTAGCAGTAGCAGTAGCAGCAGCAGCAGCAAAGCCAGAAGCCACAGCACGAGTGAGCGGTGGACTTCCTAGCCCATGGAGCATACAAAGGTTAGGGCAGGAGACTGGATTGTAGAGTGGGGGGGGGGGGGTCTCTGTTATTTGGGGGAGCTGGGCTTGCTGACATAATAAAGTAGAGCTGAGTCCCTTTGTGCTGAGGCTTACAGGAGTAGACTGCCTCTGGATACTTAATTCAGGGACTGGGTTGGCTGACCCACAGAACTTGAGCTGAACGTTTTTGGGTTGAGGCAGCAGCCCAGAACAAACTTTGTAACATGTCCTGATGGAAGACTGTGTCTTGGACATTTCTCACTTGCTTTATCACATTGCATGGTCACGTCCTTTAAAAAAATCCTTGAATCTGTGAGTTCTATATAGCTCTTCCATGCAATGAGTACTAGAACCCAGAATACCAGTTAATATAGCACACAGGCTCAGAGCCATGGCTAGCCCATAGATTGGGTTTGAGAGCCTAGCCTGAGATTTTAGAGATTTCCTCCCCTCCTAAATAGTGAGATCTCCTCATCTGATAACTTAAATGTGTAATCTATCTCAGTATATGTGAAATTGAGCTATAAATCCGCTATATACATTTTGTCCTGGCTAGTCCCTGATTGGCTCTATGCCCTAATCTCTGGTACCCAACCAATCTGCGGAACTCTTTTCAGGACCCATTTTCTAGGGCTGAACTCTGCCCAAGAAGGCATTCGAGTGCCCTCATCTATGACAATAAATAGCCCACTGAATGAAAGAAAATTGATACTATAATGTACTTTGTCCTAGCATGGACTGCGATCCTAGCTCTGGCTAAAAAGGTCCTAAATCTATCAGACTTGCTTATGGCAACAGGTTGGACATTCCAGAGACTGTGACCATTCCCTTTCAAGATTTCCCCCGAGCTAGCTTTGTCCCCTCGTTCTGTGAGTCTCCTTGGTTGTCACTCTTTAGGAGAGCCCTGTCTTTCTCCAGTGGGCAGCTGGTGGCTAGGAACTGATGGCCTGCTCGATGGAAGCCCAAATTGTAAGCACCATGCCACCAGGGGCCCTAATGGACAATTAAGTGCATTCAAAAGTGGCAGTCTTTTAGACACTGTAGAATTTTACCTATTTTTGTAAGCATTTCTATGTTAGCTGGTGACATCCTCTTCAATTCACTGGGATGCTGGCATTGTGGCTTAGACAGTGGGATGCTAACCACAAGGACAGCAGTTCAAACCCACCAGCTGCTGCACCCAAGAAAGATGAGGCTTTCCATACTCTTAAATATTTACAGCCACAGAAGCCCACAGGAGTAGTTCCACTCTGTCCAGTAGGGTTGCAATGAGTTGGAATCAATCAATAGCAGTGAGTTAATTGTTTAGAAAGAAATATACATAAATATTAGCACCCCTGGTGGCATTGTGTTTACAATTCAGGTTGCGATCTATAAGGTCATCAGTTCAAAACCTTACCAGCTGCTCCACTGGGAGAAAGATAGGGCTCTCATAAAGAGTGGCAATCAGGGAGACTCACAAGGGCAATTCCAACTTGTCTTCTGGGGTGTCTCTAAGTTGGAATCCACTCAATGGCGATGAGTTTGGTTAGACAGAAATATTAAGGAGCCACTATTGGCCAGGTCCTTTATAACAGTTAAGGATCACTGGTGACACTGTGAAGTAGATAAGCTCAGCTGATCAAACCAACCAGCTGCCCATTCCTGTACAAATTGACATAGGGTGGCTAGTCCAAATTAGATAACAATAGGTTGGATTTAGTTTTATATCAGTTATCTATCTGATTCCCTTAGCTCAGGTTAAGAACTTCCTTTTTTTTCTTCCATCTTCCCAAAAAGATTTGGCCATTCTCTTTCTCTTCTTTCTCCACATGATTTGCCTTTTTGATTATTAGTACTTCTTTTATTTATTAAAAATCTGGACAGCTTCTGAACTTTATCTTTCAGAAATAGTTCTCATAAGTTCATACTATCTTTCTACATATGATTAACTTGACTAACATGATTAACACATAATTAATTAAGTTGCTTAACTTCCCTGTGGCTCAGCTGTCTCATCTCTAAAATATAAGTAGCAATAGTAACCAATTTACTGTGTGCAATGAGATATTAGCCAGGTTGTAGCTCTAGTAAGGTGAAACGAACGCCATCGAGTATTTCTACTGTCATCATCGGTCATCCCCATCTCTTTTCAGCATATGTATATATCCAATTCATCTATTTGCAAACAAATTCATCAGGGAGCTTTCCAAACAGACACATTAATTTCTTCAAACACTGATAGATTCTCTACTTCATTACAATCCTTTATGATTATCTTGTCAAATATTTGAGTATTTTCCACTTCTCCAGATTTATCTCATGCCTAAAGTCTCCATCAAAATAATTCTAAGTATTTTTCTTGTATAATTTTTATTGTAATGTACCCAAAGATCTCATGTTTGATTAACTCTTGGATGCCACTGTGATCTGCTCCTACAGTTCCTTCCTCTTTACTTGTGGGGGCTCCTTTGCCAAGGTTAAGTCTTGTCCCTTTGACTCCATGGAAGCCAAAAGTTAGCATTACTGTCCTTGTGTTTCCTTGATAACTTCTTAATAATCAGTGACTGTTCCGAAGACCTCTCTCTTACTTTGATATCAGAATGCCCAGGTGACAGCAATGCTCGTTGGCAACAGAAACAAAAGACAAAATTCTATGATAGACTTGATCGCTGAGTTAGCACGTGATTTGAAACAAGATCTCTTGATTTTTGTCTCACTTGAAATACTGGGACATTAATGTTTCCCCATTATTGGTATAAGGATTAATGAGGCAATGTTTATAAGGTGCTTTATATGTCGCCAAAGAAAGTTGTTCATTGTCAGTCTGATTTCCCCTTAAAGGATGGAGAAATCAATTCACTAGTCTCTTTGGAACGTTAAAAAATCCACTTTACTTGGGAAAAAACAGAGCTAAAGGATAAAGGAAACACATAGAAAATGATACAGAATGAAAATGAAAGGGGGTTATGCCTCAACCATGCACAAAACGAACTCAGGATGAATTAGAGACCTAAACACTAACCCCAGAGCTATAGGGCTGGCTTGTCAGTGAGAAAATTGGGATGAATTTAAGGTCCCTATTGCAGGAATACATATACTACTAAATATAAAAGATGCAGCACACAGAACGGAAAACAGATGTGATGATTGGGACCTATTGGGGAAAAATGCACATCAAATGACTTCATCAAAGAGTGAAATTAGAGCCAACGGAATGGGAAAAAAATCTTTAGCGATGACAAAACAGACAAGGGAATAATTTCTAAAATCTATAAAATTCTGCATCACTTGAAGAAAGAAAATAATCCAATTTAAAGGAGGTGAAATACATGAATTGACAATTCACAAAGGTGACACATGGGAGCATGGTCACAATCACTAGTCATCCAGATGATGCAAATCAGAACAATAATACCACCTTACACCCACAATGAAAGCCCAATTTCAAAAAAAAAAAAAAAAACTTTACAGCAAATGCTGGGGAGGGTTGAGAGGGATTGAAACTTTTTTTTGCTTCTTGTGGGCTTGCAAATACGTATAAATAACCATTGTGAAAAGTATTATAAGTGGTACCTAAAGCAACTAGGAAGAGAAATACCAGAAGACTGCCATACCTCTACTGGGAATATACTCCAAAGAGGTAAAAGACAAC
The DNA here is from genome assembly GCF_050624435.1 of Tenrec ecaudatus. NCBI lineage: Eukaryota > Metazoa > Chordata > Mammalia > Afrosoricida > Tenrecidae > Tenrec > Tenrec ecaudatus. The sequence goes on from NW_027459016.1 coordinate 532,977, forward strand.
ACAGATGTATGCTCTCCCAGGTCCATAGCAACACCGTTTACATTTCCAAGGAAGTGGGAATATCCCAAATGCCCATCGGTAGAATAAAGAAACTCTGATACATACACACAATGGCATCCTCTGTATTCCTTAAAAATACAAACAAAAAAAATCAATGAAACACCCCGTGACAAGAAAGGACATAGAAACCTTTATGCTGAATGAAATCAATGAATTGCAAAATGTCAAATGACTTATGAGTTCCCTACTGTAAGAATAAACACCAAGACCAAGGCAGGCTTTTGGTCTTAGGTCGTATGATCTTCTAATCCTGTCTCCTAAGCAACAAGTAAGGAACCTGCCTATTGACCACGAAGTCCCCTTTATTTGTCCATCTTAATCTCCCTTTATTTGTACATCTTTATTTGTACACCGCCTTTATTTGTACATCTTAAAAAAATCACTTGATCACGGGAGATTTTGCCTCAGCGGGGGTCAGTTTCTCAAAGTAGAGGGAGAAGGAGAATGCCAATCAGTTGCTGTCATACATTATTCTGAGGTTATGCCAAATCACCAATTCTTTTAAAAGAATGATTACTGGCATTCAAGTCAAGGCATGTTGGAGGTGGACAAGTCTGTCTCAGAGAAGGTGATTACAATTCTGTTGGTGCAAAGACTGGGTGGGACCACCTGACATTGTGAAAAATGCGTAACAATGATTATATAGAACCCCAAGGGGAGAATTTACCCAGTATTATATAACCAATGGGACACTTTCCATCTAGTTTTTCTCCAAACCTTGGAGACCCAAGTTGAATGTTATAGACAAGTAGGACTCTAGAGTCTGTTCTTTCCAGGCTCACAGCATCCTTGATGGGCCACACCAGAAGGACTCAATGGGGAAATCCACTAAGCGAACTGAGCTTTCACTTAAAATAACCTGTAGTACATTGAAGAACCTGACATCCTCCCTAGGTTGAAGGCTGGACTGCCTTAGTGTAAGAAGCAGACCACTAGCTCAAGAATTTGGAATTGCTGCTCACTGGACTTTAGTTAGGATCCCTTGCTTGTTTTGAAGGTGCTCCAGGAAGGCAGTCTGGAATCACCATGTATTTACTATTGTTGTACTTTCTTTGTTTTTTTATGATGTGTTAGTCTGGCAGGCTGGGTTCTGCTCTTGCAAATGGGTGTTATTGAAAACTTTGCCCTTTATCCAACAGTTATTGGTTGTGTCCCGTAACTCATGCTTTTAATCGGTACAAGTCAACAATTCATGTATTGCGGTATGAAAGGCAGGCCTGTACATGTAAAATTTCCTTTCTCAACAGTGCTTTATATTCTATATCATTGGCTAAATTAATGACACTTTCAATAGAATTGCTTTATGCCCCATGTGGATGATTTATAATTGTTCTCAATTATAAAATGATATCTCTACAATGAACCAGATATATATACATATAAACCATAGTTATATGAATGTACTTGCGGTTCTCTCTTAATTCTAGCCCTAATCTAAGAACAATCCATTTTTATGACATTGCCTTACTGGATACCACCCTCAAGAAGGAATCACTGAAGATGTGGGTGCTACAGAAAAGTGTGAGGAAGAAAGCAAATGGTGCCCAGCTATCAGAAAGAACAGCATCTGAGGTCTTAAAGGCTTGTTTTAAAACAAAAAATCTAAGTGAAAGACAAACTAAATCCACATGGAAGGTGTACACCAGGCTGTGTGATCCAAGGGTTACAAATAATAATATTGAAATCCAGAGGCAGGGAGATATAAGAGCTTAAATTCTGACTACCCAGTTGCAGAAGATTATGGATGACATTGGATGCCAAAATCCATTTGCAAGGATTAAGCCTTCTATGAAAACCCGCTGACCATAGCCTTATTATCAGACACATAGAACCTAAAGTCAATTATTGTAGATGTAGCTAGGTTAAACGTAACACTTTATCATTTGATCTCCCTTTTGACCCATTTTAAGGTTGTTTCAGTTTTTAATAGTTTCTGCTTTTTTGGATCAAAATTTTTCCCTCTTTTGTCATGGTTGTTTGCATTTGTTATTGTTTGTCTTTTATTTTTATTTTGTATGATTTTCTGTATATAAAACCCAGGACAGGTAAATCTATAGAGAGAGTAACTACATTAATAATTATGTAGGGTCATGGCGGGAGGGTCAGTGGGAATGTGGGGCCTAACAACGATGAATACAAGAAAGAAGAAAATGTTCTGAATTGATTGTGGTGGTGATTACACCACTATTCTTTAATATGATTGAATTATTAAACTGTGTGACACGTGAATTATGTGGCAGGAAAACTGCTAAGAAATGACAACCTCAATGACATTGTACTTACCATATGTTGTCATTAAACCACCGAACATATTGGATCTACTTATAAATTCTGCATGCAATTGAAAGCTTTTAAACATGTTAAATATACATTTACCTTATTATGTAAATATTCTATATAAGCAAGCATTCGCTAGTAAATATTATATATTTTTAATTTATTCATGAAAATATTTGTCATATTTTGCCACTAAAATCTAATACAAAATACTTAAGTGATATAAACGTTAAGCCATGCCTTAATAAGTGTGAGAATTAACATTTTCTCTTGAGAATCATTTTTGATTTATATCTTTATGCCCTAAAGAAAGTGAGCAATACTCTCTCCATGATAGTTGCCTTTTTAGAACAAGAGTTAATAAAGTAGGAATTATGAAGATAAACTAGAAATTTTAACTATAGCATAAGTTCTAAAGTAACATTTTAAAAATACCTAGGGACTTAGGGAAAAAAAATCCTTCAAGCTTCTTGCATCTACTTCTAACATTTAGCCACTGAGAACTGGTGCACATGACTGCTAACCAAAAGAAAGGTTGGAAGTTCCTATCTACCAGCTATTCCACAGGTGGAAAAGGTGGTATCATGTTTCCCTAAAGGTTTACAGCATAGGACACCCTAGGGGACAGTTTTACTCTGTCCTGTAAGGTCGCTATCAGTTGCAATCAACTTGACAGTGAAGCCAGCTCAGATAGGTTTAAACTCACTTTATCCAAGTTGTTTGGTGAAACAGTGGCTATTAGGACCAGCTCAAATTGGCTCTATCCATTCCTTGCCCAGCAAGCCTGCACAGTTGGAACGAGCTATGTTTTAACGATGACTTTAAGATATATCCCCTATGAAAACTTCCCTACTGATCATGCAAGATGCCATTTTTCTGAACATGGGACAAGATCAATGCATGCATACCAAATCATAGTGTGAAAAGTAAGTCATCCCTCTGTTCAGGAGAAACAGGTGAGTTTTCCATCTGAAAATGAGGCAGTCTACAGTCTGAAACACAACATGTTTTGAGAATCCAAAACTAGCCTGAATAAAGATGACTTTTGGTGTGTCAGTCTGGGTTGACTAGAAAAACAAATCCATAGAAACTCGTATGTGTATAAGAGTGAGTTTTATATAAAGGGTAATTAGACATTGAGAAAGTATCCCAACTCAGTTCAGTCCAAGTCCATAAGTCTGATATTAGTCCATATTGCCCAATACCAATCTATAAAATCCTTTTCAAACTCACAAAACACATGCAATGATGTCGGATGCATGATGATCACAGGCCAGTGGATAGAAAGTCTTTGAATCCAGTAGCATTGCAAGCATCTCAGCGCTGGCGGGGTCTCCACGTAGCTCCTCCATTTCCCAAGGCAGCATCAGGGTAGGTCCATTTGGCTTCTTCAATTCCCAGGGTGTATCACCATGCATCTTCTCAGTAGAGTATCTCCAAGGGAGTGAGTAGCGAGAGAAAGTCTCCCGCCTCCAAGAAGGAAACACAGGAGTTCCTAGAATTCTCAGGGGAAGGTCATGCCCACACAGAGGCCTCATTGGCTATGATCCAATTGACGGACAGACTAGACTCCACCCCTTCACTCTTAATCCTCTCAAGTCTCAAACTGACACCAGATGATATAACTACCACATTTGGGTAAGTCATTTTGTCTTAAGAGTCACCCATTTAAAATCTCATAGGGATTCATGGTGCTGCAACAGACGTGACTGTGATGCCAGGGATGTAGTTCATTCAGCCAGTCCACACCACTCCAGGAGGACCGGTCCCCATTTGTTGCTGCCGTTGAGTTGTGGAACTGGTTTTTAAATGGCATGTGCGATCAGGGGTCTCTCGAAGAGAAAAACTTGTAATCTGTCACTCGATGCGGAAATCACACATTTATTTTCTCCTTCTGCTCATTCCATCCATACTTATAAAAAATAGACAGAACTATGCTTGTAACATTTGTTTATTCATTGTATAAAACTCATTATGCTTTTGATAAAATGCTGCATTTTTTATTCCCTTGTGTTTCTTACTTCAGCAAACATGTAGCATAAAGAGAAACAAACCAACCAGAGGGCGACACGTGGTCCTTCATTTCAGCATTATGTTACACCTCTAATTCCCATGAGACATTGTGAGGGAATTATGCAATTCCTGAAAGGGTTCACAGAGCAAAATATATTGTCACAATAATTGCTGTGAGCTCAGCAGAAACAGGTAGCTTTTCGAAGATGAACATAATGTTTAGAAAACAGAAGTTGCCTGTTTATAGTATATCAATTAAAACGACTATTGTCTAATTGGCCTACCATTAACAGAATGGAATCCTATCTCTACAGTGAAAAGACGGTTAAGGATAAATCACACAGCTGATGATGGTTGTATAAAAGTGAAGAATATTGCAAATGAGGACGCTATTAAAGAAGCAATATGAAAATATCTTAAATTACAATTTAATTATTTGTCAGGTACTATTTAATATTTTTCAATAATACTTTCAAAATTTTATAACAACCTAGCTCTGTGTGCCTCTTTTATTGTTCTTATGTAAGTATTAACTGTATGAAATAATGAACTATCTTTCATTAAATAGATTTTGTATAATTAAAAGTCATTAGGGCAGTGCACTAATTGTTAGTTTACTTGAATCCCACCATTTATGTGATACATTGGAGATTTATCCTTGACTAGACTATAGACATCTCCTTGAACCCATTTTTGAGTTGGAGCCCAAGAAGGATATCCATTATCTCTTTCACCCCAGACAGGCGTGGCTTGAGTCCTGATCAGGTTCTATATTTGGAAATAATTCTTGTTTTCTGGTTTTGACCTAGCTTTGATTAAATGTGTGCTGCTTAAAGAATGGGTAATCAAACAAGTAAAGAATTAAACCCCTTGGAATGCATCCAGAAAATTCTGGTATATTTTAGTTATTCAGGAAATATATCACAAGCACCACTTATTAAAGTTGAATCAAGATCAGGCCTTCAGAATTGTAGTAGAAGGGGACTTAGTATGAAGAAATCTCAACTTGTAGAAATCGCTTTCAAGATTTTCAATAACCACCATTAGGCACAGTGTGACAGTTAAGGTTTTATATCAGCTCTGCCAGGTCATGAATGTGTGTTTTGACAGTAAAATAGAAATCCTCTCTGAAGAGATGTCAAGTCTCTGGCCTGTACCCAACGTAAGTAGACACGTGGGAGAGTTTGCTTAGTTCTTGTTGGATCTGGGTCCTGATTTTGGCTCATTAATAAACAGTTCTTTGGTTTTGAGCCAGAGCTTTTCTGTAATGCCTAACAATTATGGGAGAAATCAGTACCCAGTCATCCACCTTTCCATCTTGGATTCGTCCACACCTGCAGACCAAAGTCTGCTCTTTGACCTGCTGATCGTAGGCTTTCAGATGTGTGAATCAGCAGAAGACTACAACCTGACTGTGTTAGTCTGGGTAGACTAGAGAGACAAAGCCATAGAAACTCAAATGCATATAAGAAAGAGGTTTATATACAAGAGGAATTGAACATTGAGAAAATATCCCAGCCCTGTCCGGAAGAAGTCCATAAGTTCGATATTAGCCCATATGTCCAAAACCAAGCTATAAAGTCTTCTTCTAACTCACAAAACACATGCAATGATGCCGAATGCAGGATGATCACAGGCCAGTGGGTAGAAAGTCTTTGGATCCAGGGGTGGTGTGAGCATCTCAGCGCTGGCAGGGGTCTCCACATGGGTTCTCCTGCACCAGGGCTGCATCAGAGTAGGTCCATGTGGCTTCTCCTCAGGGATGTCTCACAGGAAGTCAGCCTTGACAGCAGAGAGTCTCTCAGGGAATGAGCCAAGAGAGAGTCTCCAAAGGAGTGAGCAGAGAGAAAGTGTGTCTCCTGCCTCCAGGGAAGAAATACAGGGGTTCCCAGAATCCTTAGGAAAAAGCCATGCCCACAGAGGCCTCATTGGCTATGACCTGATTGACAAACTAGTCCCACCCCTTCACTCTTAATCCTCTCAAGTCCCAAACTGACAGCAGATAATGTACCTACCGTATATACTCGAGTATAAGCCGACCCAAATATCAGCCAAGGCACCTAATTTTACCATTAAAACCGCATTTAAAATGTTCTGGAACACTCAGTTTATACATGAGTATATACGGTACCACACTGACATCTCACCCACAGACTTGGAACTTATCCACCTCTACAGTCTCATCTGGCCATGTCTTATAAATGACCTTAACGTATACATCCAGTATAAAATCCGCCACCAATAGAGTTAGACTGGTATTTGGGGGACACAAGGTGTGCCACTGCTACACATGGTCCCTGTTGTTGTTCTTAGGGACCACCCGGACACTTCTGATTCATAGCAAACATACGGACCACAGAAACACCACCTGGTCCTGTGCCATCCCCACAATTGTTTGAGCCCTGGCTGCAGCCATGTGTCAGTCTGTTTCACTGTCTTTATATCAAGACTTATGCCTTTCTCAGAGGACTTCTCTCTCACAAACATATCCAAGTATGTGAGATGAAGTCTATCCATCCTTGCCTCTAAGGAGCATTCTGGCTGTATTTCATGCAAAACAGGTCTGTTTCTTCTTTGGCGGTCTATGGTACTTTCAAGATTCTTAGCCAACACCAGAACACACATGTTCCCCCCCAAAAAAGAAAGAAATCCTCAAACTCACCTGCCATGGAGTCAATGGCAACTCAGAGTGACCTGATAGGACAGGGCAGAGAACTCCCCTTATGAGTATCTGCGATTATAACTCTCGATGGGAACAGACAGCAGGTAACCCTTTTTCTAGCAGGTAACCTCAGAGCTTGTGGTTTAGCAGCCAATGCATAACCATGACACCCCAAGGTCTCAATCCTCCCTGTCACCTCAATGCATAACACAGAGATTTCTAGAAAAAGGATGTCTGACCACGTACAGCTTCCCATTTTGACCAGCCCACAAGAGTGCCAAAGCCCAGTATGGTAGTTACATAATTTCATGTCACCTTGATAGAATCCTCATGAGAAGGTCACAACCAAATGAAGTGACCTTCTCATGAGGATTCTGGGAACGCCCTCTCTTCCTCTCTGCCCTCATCTTCCTGTGAACAAGCCATGTGCAGTTAAGCTGAAATCTGAGTGAGCCATCCAATGGAGACCTGCAGAGACACACTGGCACCGCATCCACAAGAGTCGTCACCCACTGGCCTGGGACCTGCCTGCACTCGGCATCACTGCAAGTAGCAATGTGAGTCTGAAGAGAAGTTTATGGACGAGTATCAGACATATGAGCTAATATTCGATTTATGGACTTGATCTGGAATGGCTAGGATGTTTTCTCAGTGTACAATTACCCTTTGATATAAAGCTCTGTCTTACACACATGTGAGTGTCTCTGGATTTGTTTCTCTGGTCCAACACACCCAGTTATTCACAAAGATCTCAGGAACTGCCCTCTCCCAACTCCTTGCTTAGCAGTTTGAAATAAATATACTTTCTCGTAAAGACGTGTGTCCAGAGATTGGATTATTGGGCATACCAGGCAGGGTTCCTCCTCTTGATTTCATTTTCTGTGGCAAAGGGTTCTCTTAGTCAAATAATCAGCAACTGCCAAACATGAAATATCCATTTTCTGCTGTATTTGGTAAACAATTAACATACACGTTGATTTGCTTGATTGAGAAATATAAATTCAAGAAAATATATAAGAAAGATTGTTACAATTGGTAGACTTTTACAGTTGGTAGATGACTCAAAAGAAATAAAATATGTTACATCCTAATATTTGTTCAAAGGAAATTATAGGAATCTGGAAATATGAAGTTTATGTATAGGATTAGTCACAGAAGGGGACATAGTTATCTAGGAAACTCAGGAAATAATTTTAATAACAATTGAAATTATATATACCAAATAGAACCTCACAACCTAGTGACTTTATATAATGTATAAACCCATCACAGAGTGCTGATGTAAATAAAACTGTAAAAAAATAGTAAAACTCCATACTTCTGGTACAATATTTTCTCCAGAAAACAATTTCAAACTCAAATTCATAAGTTGTATATTACTGCAGATGATATCAGTTGCTTACAAGAACCCAATATGGAAAATACACTTTTTTGTTTTACAAGAGAGTCACTGAGGTCTTGGCTTGCCTCATTCTGTACAGGGCATAAAAGAAAACTAGAGTAATCAGATAAGCCAGATATATCTGAATTACAAGAATAATAAGTGCCTGATTCTGTAATCTTCACCAATGCTAAACTCCCCCTGATTCCCATTATCTTACTATTGAAAAAATACAATTGAAACTTAAGGCTATCAAAGTTATGTCCCAGTCCCCTTGTAGTTACTACCTCACTTTTACACTTTTGTGGCAGAAACAAAAGAATTAAGAACTAAGGAATAGATTAATGAACTATAGTTGTGATTTCTATGTAAAGTTTTGAATCTGGACAATATAAAGCAGAGCTATGCTATGCTGTTTTTATTTATTTAGAAGTAATGATTCATAAATGAACATAACAGTAGGAGACACGTACATAGAGGCAGCTACACCAACTTCAGAATCAGAAGTAACTAAATTTAAATCTTTGTCCATAACCTTAATAACTGTTAGGCTTTGAACAATTCACTTGTTTCTTTAGTCTCAATTTTGTAATTACAAGTAAAAGCATATTAATACCTCCTTCATGGAGATGTTTTAACAATGAAATATTTTAACGTATGTAAAAGAACCATCAAAGAGTAGTAAATTAATATATTATGTTTTACCCCCACCTGCCACCTCAGATTATAAATAGAGTCAAATTAATGCTTCCCTAGGCTTCTATATGTTATACATATTAAAGACTTGGAAAGAAAGCAATTTTACAGCCAAGCATCGCTACTAGATTATCGTCGTGATTAACACACTCACTGACAAGATGCCTGTCCCTACTGCTTTCATAACTGCAAATTAAGTCACTTTCTTCTTGACCTTATTCAATTATCACACTCCATTCTTAATTTGAGGCTCTAGACAGAGAAAAATTTACAACAAAACTCTTAGCCTTTTAAAATTCTTCATTTTAAACGAGTTTCTAAGAATGTCTTTAACTTTTCATTGCTCTTTTTCTTACTTTGTTTCCTTGATGGCATCTTTAAGAACCCACCTTAATACAGGGCGAAAACCCATCCACACCCATTGTTGTCCTTGTAGTTAATGGGGCTACCAAGGAGTTCTAAGACATATTACCTCACCTGGAACGCCAGACCTCTAGATCCTGACTGAACTTCGGTAGAAGTAAGAAGGCCTGCCATGACTTTTGAACATTTTTGGCTTTCGAATCTGGATCCTTTATTTGTCCCACCTCTACCAGGCCTTCATAGGTCAAACTGAACAGCACCTTACCACCGACTCTCAGGCACTGGTGGTATTGGCTGGCCTGGTTTGTGGTCCTCAGAAGGGTTTGGGAAACAAGCGGAAACATGCATTTTTCTGGTCCCCACCCGCTGATTTGTGCACTCATGCTGTGGGCAAAGTGGATTACCAGGTTGCTATCTCTGTCAGAACGTGACTGGCATGAGTTCAAAGTAGCCATGTGGTGTCTTGCCAGCTGACAATTCACCTGTTCCTTAGGTCTTCTGACGCGCCATTTAGTTCAGCTTCTTCTGCTCATTGGTCTTCACACCACTTCTCTATCCTTTCTTCTGAAGCTCAGGGCTCCGGAAGCATCATCCCTAACTTCTTCAGTTAGTCTCGCCTCTCTCTGCAATACACGGTCTGGGAAGCATGTCTACCCAGTCTGACACCTTGTCAGAAATCCACTGCTGAATGGTTTCTGTGGTCAGTATCAGCAAGTTTATTTTTCTGCGAATGTATCCATTTATATAAAAGGTCAAAAGTAGGTGCATAAAATATTAATAAAACCTTTATATTATTTTCAAACAAAACTTCTCTCTCTCTACACACACACACACACACACACACACACACACACACACACACAGACACATATGTCCCCCATGGACAATCCAGCCTAATATGGTGTATATGTTCTAAAATAATACGAAGGTTTTATTCACATTTTATACACATAATGCACATATATATGTATATATAAAAGCTTTAAATCCAAAAGAGGTTCCCCAGCCTACTGCAGTTCCAGACACGGGCCTGATGCTAGCCAGAGCCCTCTTCAGATTCAAGTAGCTGCAGGTCAATGACCTAGAAGGATGAAGCGGGATTCAGGACAATCACAGGATAATCATGATGCTCATGAGTGTAATTATGTGGATCCAAGTTGAGTAGAAACATGGAAGGGTTCTCACATCTCTCAGGGTCAAGCAGCTCACATGGGGCTGCTCCTAATGGCAGGCATAGAGACCGGGCAAGCAGGAAGGTGAAAATACAGACAGGGGGAGGGGTCCCCAGTAACTCTCTTATAAAAATATCACACTTCTCAGTAGGCACCATCTGGTTTTGACCTGATTGACCAGGTGGAATCTGCCCCTATACAAGTGCAGGTAGACAGAAAACTAACTGCCACAGACTACCTCTTGTCAACCTGACACCTGGAAGCAATGCTTTAATCATACATAATAGTTAAACACAATTAATGATAAAATCATGTTTATGCCTAACAAGGTAAAACTAAACCATACACACAAAAATGCACCATCCCTATTTAAATATATTACATGAATGAACAAAACAAAAATATTCTATGCCTAATTATTGCAGGTTTGTGAACACCTACACCTTAATCCTAGTCTTATTAACATTTCCCACCCATCAAAATGTGTAAGCCAGTCACTTCATGACTTTACTTTCCCCCATTCTGATATCTAATTGCTACACTATCCATTCTATCCTGCCCTGGAGAAGACAAAGGTGTTCTTTGATGTGAAGAATCTTCACTCCAGTTGGAACCTTGTGCTTGCATCCATAAACAAAGTCAAATCTAGAGTAGACCATCCATCAAGTCAGCAAGCAATGGTCAAACATCTTCTTCTGCTCCACTCTGTCCTAGCCCTTCCATGCTAGGTCAATGGGTACCATATCAAGTCAGGGAGTTCCCCACACAAGTGCCCCTCACTTCAGACCACTGTCTCCTCCACAAGTTCTCAACAACCTCAGCCCCCTCAGGCTAGGTCCTATCATAGACTCAGAGCACACACAACTCTTAATCCATAGGCCAGGCAGCCAGTTCTCATTTCTCCTCTAGTCCCTATGTCATTCCACGGGATTCATGTGGCCACATTTGACCTCTTCTGGCTATCCAAAGATAGGGTCTCTACCTGTCTCTCCATTGCAGCGTTTCCCCCACTTCCACTCCACAGGTGAACTCAAGAGGTCATCTAGCGAGCATCCCTGGCTGTCCACAAGCTCCCTTTAATTGTCAGCCCTAAGAGAGGAGTGCTGATAGGCACTGATTTTTCCAAGCTAGGTATAGTCACAAGAAAATCACTTGCTCAATTTTTTTTAAAAAGTCACTTTTTATTTCTTCCTCCAGTGTCCAAACTGAAGTTCTAGTTGCATGAATTTTCAAACGCAAATAGCTTGGCTCTTAAGGCCCTGAGAGGAGGTTACCTTTTCTAAGCCTTCAACCTTGGCACCAAACAAAACAAAACAAAAATCCTCTCTCTGGTCATTAATTTCAAATATTCATTTCTATCATATTATGTCAATAACTGTAAGTAAGGGGAAGTAAATATAATCCCAGGATAGTCAGATCCTAAACATAATTCTTTAAAAAATATTCTAATTCAATCCTTTCTTGTCGAAACTATTCTATTCATATGCAACATGGTGTTAGGGTCCAGAACCTGACCTGCTAAAGGTCTTTCTGTCTAAGCAGCAAAGCTTTTACCTCAATAAAGCCAAATGGTGCTATACTTTCCCAGCTTCAGTTAACATTCGTTACATTCCTTTGTTTCATTTCAGGAATCACCAAAGAGAGCAACTAAGAATTTTCCATCCCCATGCCTTTCCTAAAATGAACTGAATACAACAGTGGCCATATGTGACCTCCTCGGCGTATCCGAAGGAGAAGGAAAATCCAATTCCACCCAATTGCCATGAGGCTGAGGTCCGAAAGTCTCCACTCTTCTTCATCATTTATTTCCCTAAAGGCCCATTCCCGTGGTATGAATTTGTGTTAGGCTGGATTCTCTAGAGAATCAAAACCAATGGCAATCATATATGTATAGGAAAGAGCTTTATATCAAAAAGTAATCTGATATCAGGAAGGTATTTCAACCCAGTCCAACTTAAATGCCTGGGTTTGAAGCTAGCAAGAAACCTCTTCAAACTCACATAGCTGCAGCCAATGACAAAAAAAGTTGAAGTGGGACGTGGGAAGATTATAGATTGGTAGGTGTGGGTATGTAAATCCAGTCTGAGTGGAAATATAGCATGGCTTGACAGTTGTCGAGGTTGGGTATGGGCTACCCCTTAAGGCAGGTACAGAGCCCCAGCAGTAGGAAGACTGAGGGGCAGAAAGAGGAATCCCAATGTCTTTTTTTAAATCGTTTTATTAGGGGCTCATACAATTCTTATCACAAATCCATGCATACATCAATTGTGTAAAGCACACTTGTACATTCATTGCCCTCATCATTCTCAAAACATTTGCTCTCCACTTAAGCCCCTGGCATCAGCTCCTCATTTTTCCCCTCCTACCCCACTCCCCGCTCCCTCATGAACCCTTGATAATTTATAAATTATTATTTTGTCATATCTTGCCCTGTCTGATGTCTCCCTTCACCCACGTTTCTGTTGTTCATCCCTCAGGGAGGAGGTCACATGTAGATCCTTGTAACTCGGTCCCCCTTTCCAACCCACCCACCCTCCACGTTCCCAGTATGGCCACTCACACCACTGGTCCTGAAGGTATCATCTACCCTGGATTCCCTGTGTTTCCAGTTCCTATATGTACCAGTGTCCATCCTCTCTTTTATAAAATGTCACACCTCCCAGGAAACATCATCAGGCTAGGACCTGACTGGCAGATTGTTTTCAATCACTACATACCATATATACTCGAGCACAAGCCAACCCGAATATTTTCCAAGGCACCTAATTTTACCCAAAAAACTGCATTAAAATGGACTGAATAGCTTGGTTTATACTTGAGTATATATGGTAAATGCAATTTGACATAAATTCTAACTACCACACACAATATCTGTACTGATAAGCTTTTTATTTCTCATATTGAAAAATTATTCATTCTTTTTTATGCCTTTCCTTATTTCATAATACTTTTTAAATCACATCTTTTAGATTCATAATTATTTGTTTATGAAAGACCTTAAAATGCTATAATCCCATTTACATATATAAAATAACTGCCAGTTTTCTTCTTTTATTGGAAATTTTATACTACATAATTATTGTTCTTTAAGACAATTGATGTTATGCCACAGTTGATAGAATTATTTTTTTCCCCTTTGTCATTCCATCTTGTATTTAAGACTTTCCATCTGGGATCATTTTCCTCCAATCTGAATGACATCTGTATCAATAACGTAAGCCACATTATACTGCAATAACAAATGATTCCAAAATTCTACTGGCATACAATAAAGGTTTATTACTTTCTCAAATCTATGTTCATAGTAGAGTTACCATAGACCCATTCAATGCATTCTTTATTTTAGAATCTAGGTTGTAGAAGTAACCCCTATCTGGGACAATAGCTTTAAAATTTCTGATCAGAATTATTTTATGTCACTTCCACTCACATTGTATTGGGAAATAAAGTGATATGTTCATTCTGATGGCAGTAAGGCAAGGGTTCCCTGTTATAAAGATCCAGAAACCAACTGACATTAATATTCTCTACTGGAACATTCTTTGACATTTTCATTAGACAAGGTTTGTGGATGACAAACTCAATTATTTGTTTGTCGGGAAAATGTGTTTTATTTACTGACACTCTTGAAATGTAACTTCTCAACGTATATATTCACTAGATTTCCTTTCAGAATAGCAATGATAACATCCTACTTTCATCTCGTACCATTTTTATTATTAACAGAGATTATCACTCTTTAATTTCTGGCTGCCTCTAAGATCTTCATTTGTATTGGGTGTACTGCAGTTTCAGTAGGATATACCTAGATATGTCTCTCGCTCTAATTATAAATCTTGAATTTTTTTGGACATCTTGAACGTATAGATAGGAATCTTTTTTCTATTGTGTAAAATTTGCAGCTAGCATCTTCTCAAGAATTCCCTCTGCCCCGTTGCTCTCTAGATTTTTTCTGGAACTCCAATTACACATCTATTAGTTTCATAGACTAGAATCTCTCTTTCTGTTCTCTGTGGTGTTTAATGTCTCGTTTGTGCATTTTTTCTATCATTGCTTCCTAGTATTCTAGCCTTGAAAATTACTCTAACGGCCCTTCTATACAGTTGTTCTCATTGACTTGATTTTTTTTATTTTTGTCATGGACTTTCTCATTTATAAAGTTCCTTTCTCTCCCTTTCCATACTCAGTAGGACATACTTACAATGCCATTATATCAGGCTATTTTGTTCAGCATCCTTAACTTTAATTTTATATCTTTCACTCATTATTCCAAAATGGAATTCTTTTAATGTATGTTGACAGTTAATGTTTTACTTTCATGGATTACTTTACATTGTGGATTCAGTGAGTGTTCCCTGAAGAGACAGATTGATTTCTCTTTCTTTTGATCATTTGAAAATTTTTTTTTAAATTTTGCTCATTGGTGATATACCTCCAGTCTCCGTTCTCTGAGCGTGACCACTGAACTAAACCTCAGGTAATTACAAACTAGTCGATCATGTTTGGGGGATATGTAGACTAAAGGAAATGCTTCCCTTCCCTTGACCCCAGAAAACTCTGGAATTACGGGTCAATCAAAATCCATAACCAGGTGATTATATTTTGCAAAGCAATTGCCACCTTGTTATCACCTCCAGAGTTCTCACACAGGCAGCACACCTCACGTGAAAGTCACATGTGTTGTCTATGAGTATTCTAGAATGTTCAGATGCACGAAACACATTGAAACCTCTCCACATTCTCTCATGGGAACTCTTCCTAATTAACTTTTGAAAATGAATAGACCATCTATCAATCCAATGAAACGGACTAGGAACTCATCCTGTGGCAAGAGTTCTCTAATGGAAACTATGTTGGCAGTCAATTCGCCTGCCATTTCAAGTGTCTGATTGTGCTTAGTTGTGCAAGAGTCATATCACGAGTTTTCCATTCATCTTCTATAAATTCTATAGCAGCAATAGCACATCTACTCTTGTTTGGTATCATTGTATCTACTATTTTAGCACATCAGTCAAAAATAAAGTATCATCCTAGACTCTGATGTTATATTTCATAATGATAAAATGATCTTTAATTAAAAAAAATTAATCCTACATTTAACCACAATCTCTGCTCTTAGTGGTGAGAGAGTGTGGTCAATTCTAATTGTTTCGCTAATTTTTCAATAGAAGTAAAACAGAATGATGTCATCACCTGTAATAGACAACATATTTTAAATTGCTAACTTGCAACCATGCCTCATCTGTCAGTTTGCCTTACCCTGGTGAATTCCATGTTGAAGTGAAAACAGAAGATAGGTGACTAGTGTTTCCTATTGCCACAGGGTCACCCATGAGGATCAGAGTTCAACTGAGTTTACAAATAGACTCAAGAACAGACCGACAAGGCAGATATAAAATGTAATCTACTTCTTAACTATTAACCATGAAAGTCTTATGAATAGCGGTAGAACATTGTCAGATATAGTTCATGCTACTCTAAATATTATTGATGAAGAGCTGCTTCCTCAAAATACAAAGGTGTGACTAGAACAAAGGTCTCAGGACCTTCATTACTTGGTGGTGACTGTGTCAGGCTGGGTCTGTAGAACGTAAAAACCAGTGTGTGTGGACACACACACACACACACACACAATGAGTTATAGTCCATTAATATGGCCTTTTTAGCCATGGTTCCTTGCATGATACATTATGATTCTCACCTTTATATATCTGCGTCTATGGGCCTATTACAGCGAGAATTCTCTATCATGTTTATGGACAGAAGGGGGGTGGTATTCAGATCTAACCTTAGGGTGTGGCCACACCCTTTGTTTCCTTGGGGTTATCTTTAAGACCCCATTTCAGTAACGGATGTGTCCTAGGATCTTCATTTCTTTGGGAGTATCTTTAAGACCTTTAGGAGAAGTTGTGAAAAAGGCCACACCCTTTGTTTCTTTGGGATCATCTTTGACTGTTACCTTGGTAGGGGGTGTGACTTAAGGCACTATTTTTGGAAGAGCATAAAATGCTGGTTCTAACATACATAACCCTACCTAGAAAACAAGACCTCTACCTTCTGACTCAGTCATGGCAGATACAAGAAGACCTGCTGTGACTTTTGGAAATGTTTGGCTTCTGCTCTGGATCCTGCACTTGGATTAGACCTGCCCGACCTTTGACTTTGGGACTGAGCACTACCTTTCACAGTGTGAGACAGTTCCACAAAATGGTGTGCATTTGTGGGGCGTTATAGTGATTTTCAAAACCCACGAACACAAGGGAATACACCCAAGGGAAGAACAGGAGAGAATGGAGCCGAATAGCATCATGGAAGATGGCCATCTTGGAAATTGGGGACATCATTAATCTCCAAAGAATTCTTCTAAAAGAAATTGTTACCACACACATAAATGTATATCAAGAAAATGCCTCACATACTTATAGAAGCCAGTAAAATGAATCTTTTTCAATTTCTCAGGCCAGATGTTAAGCTGGACTCTATTCTGCTGGGGCTGATGAACCAAGCAGCAGGAAAACAGCACACAAAAATCATGGCTGTTGGATCCAGATGTGGATGAATCCAAGTTCCACAGGACTGAAGGCAGATTCTAGTGGCTCTAAGGTTCAGCAGGTCATTCCCAAGCTTTGGGCTCAAGTCCAAAGAACCAGAGGTTGGTGAGACAGATGGAGGATACAAATTAATAAGGCGCAAGCTAGCTTTGCCACAGTGTCAACTTACATATTAAGTAGGCCACACCAGAAGGAAACGTCACTGGCTGTGGCTTGGGTATAGAGCCGCCTTCTGCCCACAATGGTTCCTCCCAAAACTGCTTGGCTGTTTGATTGGATATGTGAGACCACATCTAACCCTAGACCACATGTGGGAGGCCTCAACAATCTACGAGAATCCTGACCTAGCCACGCTATCACAGGTCCCAACTCAAGATGAGGGGAAACAGTTGCAAACATCCCACTTGTAATGGGAAAGTAGAAAAAATAAAGTCTAAATTTATGGAAATTGGGTTGTGAAAAAGAAAACGAGCCACAGAAAGTTCTATATCGTGAGCCTGAGGACACTGAGAAAGACTGGAGTGGTCACTTTGAACTGAAGTCACACTGTTTCTTATGCCTGGACTGAAACATACGAGAATATCAGCCTCACGCTCTTCCATTCCTCACCAAAATATATTTCAAGATCAATTTGAAGTGTCGTGATAGAGCAATATCTATATGAGTATAAGTCAGGTTAATACAACTGTATTCAAATTTATGTACCACTATTAAACTCACTAATGAAGATATTGAAGAAATCTCCCAACTTCTCCAGTTTAAATTTGATTAAAAACACAAACAATTGCTTTGATAATTACTGGTATTTATAAATTATAAATTAATAGGAAGGGTAAGTAGTTGCACAAAGAAAAAAACAACCCATTACCTGGCAATAGATATGAAGGTGGAAATTTGAATGACAGTTTTGAATTCACATACTTGCCTTTTCCAACAATGTAAAAAAATGACTGTACATATGAACCCAATCAGACAAAATCCATTGAGATCAAATTGACTACATCTGTGAGAAAAGAGTATGGAACTCTATCACTGACCACAATAAGGCCAAGCTTAAGTGAAACAGACCATTATCTGCTCATAAGCAAGTTCAGGATGACATGGAAGCAAATTTTTAAAAGTCAATTAGAATTAAAATATTATACCCTACCTGAATTTAGACACACCATCTCAGAAGCAGATTTGGCATGTGAAAAAGTAATGACTGAAGAGGAATTGTGGGGTCAAATTAAGGACATCACACATGAAGAAAGCAAAAGGTACTTAAAAATACAAGAAAAAAATGAAAGACCAAAATGGGTATCAGAAGGGATTCTGAAACAGCTCTTGAATTTAGAAAACCAAAACTAATGAAAGCAATTACGGCATAAAAGTGCTGAAGAGAAAGTCTCAAAGTAAAGCATTATTATGAAACATGAAAAGATTTAGAGTTAGCACACCAAAATGGAAGGATCTGCTCAGCATGTCTCAAGACCTGAAAGGAAAAGCAGTACTGAAGGCTCTATGTCAGTTTATTGCACTATGCTGGCTTACGTGCTTCTGCGACAGGATGATATCTATCCACACACAGGAAATCCAGGCAATACAACCATATTAAGATCTGCACACTAACTACTAATGCTAGCAATGAAATAACCAAAGAAATCTACCAATTTCTTCAGGCTGAAATAGATCAAACTGACAAAAAGATGATTTGATAATGACTGATGGTTGGGATATGAAAGTGGAAAACAAAGGAAAAACCAATTGTTGGAAAATATGACCTGGGTGAAAGAAAGGTAGAGATTACGTGATAGAGTTTTGCAAGACCAAAGACTTCTTCATTGAACATACTTTTTTCAACAACATAAATGGTGAGTCTACACATGGACTTCACCAAATGGAATAGAGAAGAATCAAACAGATTATATCTCTGGGAAAGACAATGGAGAAGCTTCATAGCTTCAGCCGAAACAAGGCTAGGATTTGACTGTGGAACAGACCATCAATTGCTGATATGGAAGTTCAGGTTGAAGGTGAAGAAAACGAAAACAGTGCACCAACAAGAAAACAAAATACAACCTTCAATAAGTTGTTCTTTTTAAGTACCATCAAACCAGTTGTGACTCATAGAGACCAAATGTACAACAAAATGACCCACTGTCAGCACAGTGCCATTCTCTCCACATTTTTTCCATATTTGAGCCTATCAATATAGCCATTGTGGCAAGACATCTTGTCAAAGGGTATCCTGATATTTGCTGTACCCTACTTTGTTAAGAATGATACTTTTCTCCAGGAAATGGTGTCTCATGACGTGACCAAAATACATGAGGTGAAGTCTCATCATCCTTGCTGCCAAGAGGCATTCTGACTTGATCTTTCCCAAGACAGGTCCATTTGTTCTTTTGAGAGTTCATGCTATTGTTTTTAGGTGCCATGGAGTAGTTGGCTCCAACCCATAGTGACCATCTGAACAAGGGAACGAGACACTGCACAATTCTGATTAATCCTAACAATTACTCCTATGCCTGAGCCCATTGATGCAGCCACTGTGTCACTCCATCCCACTGAGGGCCTTCCTTGTATACAGCACCCCTCCACTCTGCCGAACATGATGTACTTCTCCAACACTGGTCTCTCCTGACAACATGTCCAGTGTACGTAAGATGCAGTCTTGCCATCCTTGCCTCAAATGAACTCTCTGGCCTTACTTCTTCCAACACAGATCGGTTGTCCATTTAGTAGTCCATGGTACTCTCAATATTCTTCTCCAGCACCACAATCCAAGTGCATCTTTTCCTCTATGGTCTTTCATATTCAATGTCTGACTTTCACATACTGTCATGCAATGGAAAATACCATGGCGTGGATCAGGCAAACCCGAGTCCTCAAAGTAACATCATTTCTCTTCAGTACTCTAAAAAGATGTCTTACGCAGAAGATTTACCTAATGCGACACGTCGTTTGATCTCTTAAGTGTTGAATCCATCATATGATCCAGCTTCTTTGATTATTTGCTGAACATAATGACTGACCAAGTATGGTGCGAAGACACAACCTTGATGCACACCTTTCCTGACACCACGCAGTAGCCCTGCTCTGTTCGCACAACGACCTCTTGAGTCGAAGCCCACTTGAAATCCAATGACAATCATTTAGGAAAACATCCAAATTCCAGTGGTTAAAAAGAAGGTAATCACTCTATATATTATAAAGGGACAATAAAAGGAGAAAGCTTCAATGTTTTCTCAAAGATAGGAAAGGTTGTTTTTACAGTTCCCCGTAGATGTTTTTTCAAGGTGGAAAAATTCTATTTACAATATTTTTTAAAATGTGTAACCACTGAACAATTATATATGTGACAACTAAATGTTAAGTTGAAAAATTATAATTTTATATGATTAAATGATGTAGTTGAGGTTAATTTTCTTTTTTAATAATTTTATGGAGGGCTCATACAACTCTTATCACAATCCATACATACATCCATGTGTCAAGTACATTTGTATATATGTCGCCATCATCATTCTCAAAACATTTGCTTTCTACTTGAGCCCTTGGTATCAGCTCATTTTTCTCCTCCCTCCCCACTCTCCCCTCCCCAATGAGCCTTTTACAATTTATATATAACTTCCTCCCTGGGGGACAGACAGCAGAGAAGTGGGTGAAGGGAGATGTTAGATGGTGTAAGATACGACAAAATAAGAAGTAGATATTTTAATGTCTTCTCTGGGAACACTTTCACGCCTTTCACTCATTTCCTAGTAAGACAATTCATACCTACTAGCAAACCCCCTATTTCCTGTCAAAGTTATGTGCCTGTGCACCAGGGGAAGCCTGAAGATCTTGGCCTTGCTCAAATGCTGCAGTATTACAGACTGAAGTGTGGCTGGACTTTGCTGGACTTCCACTGGGAGCTCCCCGGGAAACAGTAATCTGTTGACATTACATGGAGCACTATACAATGCCCGGGGTAGTTCTAATTCTCGTAAATCAAAAGCTTTACTTGAATGCAACTGATCTCTTTTGGAGGAGGCAATCCTGCTCAAAATCCGATTTGTCACGGCACATTCCTTTAATCCTCAGCCCTGTAAACTCTGTAAATGCAGTATTTGAAATAATATAACACGTTATTTTATACACAAGTCTTCAGAGTCCCGCATCCCTGAATGATTTCCAGTAAAACAGCCAAGTTACTTACTTAAGCTGCTGCTGCTTCCTTTTTTTTTTTTTTTTTTTTTCTTACGCAGGAAAGTAAAAGTCTCATGGGCCAGTGAGCAAAGAAATGTTTGAATATTGAGGGGAGTTAATGAGACAGAGAAAGAGCTGTTTCCGTTCCTAAGGTCCACAAAGCAAAGATTCCTGCAAAGGTACTAGTGCTATGGATTAAAGAGACACTGCCATCTATTTCACTGTCCTCAGGAACTGATGCAAAACTGCCAGCGTGCTTCCAGCTGTGACCCTCAGTGTGGTCTGTTTCCTGTCCCAGGCCCAACACTCACCTTTCAGACACATCACAAAGGACCCTAGAGGCCAGGCTTTAAATAAATCTACAGAAAACCTCATCCAAATTAGTAGAGTGTTTTCTTTTTGAATTTGTTTGTCTTGTTTTTAATTTTCCCTTCTAAGGCGCAAGCACTTGGAGAACAGATGTGAGAGAAGATTTTGGATAGAGAAAGCGAGAAATAACAGAAGCCTTCAACCAAAGCTGCCTGAATAAGGGATGACTTTGGGGAAAAGTGTAATTACAGATTAGCCCAATATTAGAGACCAAACTCGCTACTGAAGAATTAACTCAAATCACAGTTGGGAACCATTGGAGACATTTCTAACACAGAAACTCTAGTGGTAATCTCTGGAGAGATCACTTTAAATGAATATAAACAAGCAAGCAGAATACAATTTCTAAAATTCAACAAAGGAAATATTAAACATCATCTTATCCAAAAGGCCACTAACACGGACTAGTACCCTTGTGCTGGTCTCAGCGGGTGCTCTACCACACACATATATATTGCTCTCTTGGTCTCAGTTTTACATTTTTTGTAAATAATTATTTTTTAAACTAACATGTAAAGGACGGAATAAAATGACTCCTGAAAGGTCTTGGTATATGCTTTAAACACAGTGAGGATTTAATAATAAATCATTTCATTATGGTTATGCGGTTTGTTTGTTTTCTTTTGTTGAAATCTCCTGAAGTATTCATAACTTATCATAGCTAATTATATATATATTTTTATCTGAAAACGGACTATACACTGGACTCTGGTCTATGTGCTTTGTTAGTAGGTACCAGTGGTACCTTGGAGTGAAGGGAAATTAATTGCTATTAATCTTCTATCCGTAGTCATTGTAACAAGCACCAAATGACCAGGTGGAAACATTCCAGGAAAGTATGAAGGGCTCTGAGGAGGGAATCAGTCAGTTTTGTCATCTGCCTGAGTATAAGGTGAGTCACATCAGAAGCAGGAAGAAAGAATCTTTTGAGCCCCGTGGCAGAGGAGCAAAATGTATCTGAGGCTTCTGCATGGAGAAGCCTTAGTGGCACTGCATGAGACAGAGCAGTAGGCCTCCTGCCGGCCCAAGAATGAATAAAGCTACATCTCTTTGGGCAAGTGGCTGGCTTGCAGAGTGGGGTACCCTGTGGGATATATCAGTACACCAGGAGCTTTGCAATGCTGTCCTGAGACCAGAGCAGAGACCAACAGGCCACAAGACAGAAAAGTTGAGGGCCAGAGAGAGACTTACAACTATGGGGCATGGCTAAGAAAAAAAAATATTGCAGACAAACCTTAATATTTCTGACCCTGACATGTAACCTTTTGGTTTCCCCAATAAATCCCACAACCATGGGTATTTTATTGAATTCTGTCAAGCACAGACAGGGTGCACACTATCACGGCAGAGAGTAGAGTATCTTGGGAAGGGAGACTGGGAGGTGAGACAGGTGTCAGAGCAGGGTCAACACATTTGGAAGGTGGAAGCATGTCTGACTTCCACCCACCAGAAATCAACTTTGTGTGGATGTGAAGTCAGCTTCTTTTTCCCCTTTGGGGAGTCAGGCATGGTCACCAGACCCTTTCCTCAACCCTTCATTGCTATGGATACGCCTTTTAATTTAGGCAGTCCAGCTCCTAACAAGGAAACCAAAGTTGAGTACTGACATTATAGAAGTACACAGACATACTTTTGTGTACATTGCCTAGCTCTAAAGAAAATATACTTGAGTGTCTGAGTCAACTTGATATCTTCAAATTATGCTTTCTTCTCAGAGTAGTCCACATGAGAAATACCTACTAAAGTCATCTCCCGAGAACCCCACCTTTCCACTCCATCCCCCAAGCTCTCCATGCTCTTGCAGGATATGTATTAAGGTTCCCCTCCTATTTCATTCTGCCTATCTGACTCATCTTCAGATTAAAGTCTTAACAGGTAACATGTTAGGCCTTCAGCCAAATGGTTCATGGTCCAAATACACCCAGAGACACTTCTGAAGAAAAGCTTCGTGATATATTTCTAAACTAAACTAACATTGAAAACACAATGAAGTATAGCTCTATTGTTAAATAGTTAGGGTTAACTTGAGATGAAACAGCCTCAGGTTGGTTAGCAAAGCAAACTTTCAAATTTTGGTTAGTCTTCGGGTTCAGTTTCTCTTGTTCCGGGGTCTGACTCACCCTACTCCAGTATTCCATGTAGTTCCCCGGGATTCTACTCTAAGCCCTACATAGAATTCATTTTTCCTTGAAGTCTAGTATGAATATTTAGAGTGAATTCAACTTGGAACTAAAGGTCAAAGATAGTAGGCATATTGTAATCTCTCAGCCTATTTCTTACGGGAAAAATATTCGGACTTGCTTGATAGAATTTCTTTGAAAATGAAATAATGTAGGGACACACTTAGAATGATGCTTGATACATAGCAAATGAAGCGAAGGTTTGTTGAATGAATGAATGTTGGGTAATAGATAATTCAGGTTGCTATGTCATCTTGTCTAACTGTCCTTCCAATTTTTACATCACTTAAATTATTCAAGATTCAGCTTAAACATCATCTCTTAAAGAAAAGATTCCTCCTCCTTTCTGTTTTCACAACATCTAAACCAGGTGTTCTCAACCTGTGGGCCACAACCCCTTTGGGGGATCAAAGGACCTTTTAACAGGGTCACCCAATTCATGCCAGTAGCAAAATTACAGTGATGAAGTAGCAGTGGTTGAGAAACTCTGGTCTTGAGGGTCTCACCTGATTTGTTTCATTCAAGTTTCATTCTACACTTTCTTCCACTCTACCTAGGACCCTAATGTGATCCTTTAGAAAACTGGGCAATGGTGGTTGGGCATCATCTCATTCTTCTGGCCTCAAGTTTGGAAACTAATATTTGCAAGGTTCATGGTTTCCTTAAGACTTTTGATTACACTAATTTATTTCCTCCAGATAAGAAGAGATCAATAGTAATAGTTGAATCTTAGGTGTCTACTCATGAGTTTTTAGGACTCTAGTTACTATTCAGAAAAACCGAATGTAGAAGTGTCTTTCGAGCCAGTCAGGGTGTGGTATAACACCGATGAAACATACAACTTTCCTCTAGTTCTTCAATGCTTCCTCCCCACAACTATCATGACCCCAATTCTACCTTACAAATCTGTATAGACTAGAGCATGTACATGGGTACACATAGGAGCTGGAAACACCCCTTATGACCAATAATGAGAGTAGCCATACCAGGAGGGTAGGGTGAAAGTGGGGGGAGAAAGAGGGAACTGATTACAATGATCTACATAGAACCCCCTCCCAGGGGGATGGACAACAGAAAAGTGGGTAAAGGGAGACATTGGTCAGTGTAAGACATGAAAATAATAATAATAATAATTTTTAAATTATCAAGGGTTCATGAGGGAGGGAGGGAGGGGGTGGAGGAGGAAAATGAGAAGCTGATACCAAGGGCTCAAGTAGAAAGAAAAATGTTTTGAGAATGATGATGGCAACAAATGTACAAATGTGCTTGACACAATGGATGGATGGATGGATGGATGGATGGATGGATGGATGGATGGATGGATGGATGGATGGATGGTGATAAGAATTGTATGAGCTCCTAATAAAATGATTTTTGTTTTTAAAGAGAACAGTGTCTTCGGGAATGATGTTCTTCAAATTGAGATAGGTGTTCCCAGCGACCTTGGTACCCTGAATCCCTACACCCAGTGACTCGCTCCCTCAGGTGTTTGCCTGCTTATGTCTAAGAAGGTTTCCTAAGTTTGCCCCCTGCATATTCAACATTAATGGATAGAGTATAGACCTGAGTATAAGCCGAGGCACTTAATTTTACCACAAAAAAAAACTGGGGGGCTTTCTACTGGAGTTTATATGGTATATTTTCTGCAAAGGTGAAAGCACATTCAGAAATATGCTGCCAAACCTAACAATTTGTTGGTACACTTCCTTCTCCCCCCTACAACGGTTCAGCCTGCGTATCTATCCAAGTATCTTCCATAGGACATTTTTTAAATAAATCATTTATCACAATCCATCCATCCATTGTTTCAAGCACATTTGTACATGTGTTGCCCCCATCCATAGACTTCTGATGTCTGATATTTTGGAAGCAGATCATCAGGCCTCTCACTGGGTGGACTCAATTCTTTCGCCTTTTGATTAGTAGTCAAGTGCGTACCTGTTTGTGGCACCCAGGCATTCTTCCACCAGCATAGGCACCAGTTTTTTGTTTTTGTTTTTTTTAATTAATAAATCTTTTTATTGGGGCTCATAAAGCTCTTATCACAATCTGTACATACATCAATTGGGCAAAGCACCCTTATACATTCGTTGCACTCGTCATTCTCATAATTCATCTCCCACATGGGTTCCTGGAATCAGCTTGGCTTCCCTTTATTTCCCCCTCCCCCCCTCCCCACTCCCCCCTTCCCCTTGGTCCCTTGATAGTTTATAAATAATTATTATATCTTATCTTACACTCCCCGGCATCTCCCCTCACCCACATCCCCATTGCCCATCTCCCAGAGAGGAGGTTACACATAGATCTCCGAGATCGGTTCTCCCTTTCTACAGTCCCTTCCATCCTAGTGTCGCCACGCCTACCGCGGGTGTTGAGGGGTTCGTCTGTCCTAGATTCCCTGTGTTTCCAGATCCCTATTGCACCGCTGTACATCCTCTGGTATAAAAAGGTCCACAAGGTAGAATTGGGGTCGTGATAATTGGGAGGGGAGGAAGCGTTCAGGAACTAGAGGAAGGTTTTGAGTTTTATTGTTGCTATACTGAACCCTGAGTGACTCATCTCCTCCCCCTACCCCTCTGGAAGGGATGTCCAGCTGTCTACAGACGGGCATTGGGTCCCTATCACGCACTCCCCCTTTTTCACGGTGATGTGATTCTCACCACCAAGCACACAGCCTAAGCAAATAAAAGGTGTTGAATGGACCATGTAGCAGACACCAAGGAACAAAAACAATCATTGTGTGATCACCTTCCTCACATAATCGCTGAAGATGAAAGTGTGCATAAGCAAATGTGGTGAAGAAGGCTGATGGTGCCCGGCTACTGAGAAATACAGAGTCTGGGGACTTAAAGGCTTGAAAGCAAACAAGCGGCCATCTAGCCCAGAAGCAACAAAGCCCACATGGATGCAGCACACCAACATAGGTGATCGTGAAGGGCAGAGGAGACCAGGTCTCAAACAACAAAGGTACCAGTTTTGGTTTTTTTTACTGATTTTAATTAATCTGAATAGGTCATCTTATGCCTATACCACCTAATGATGATGTGGTAAGTGACTAAATCATAGGGTTAGGCAAAGCACAGGATGATGGCTGAGGAAGAGACCATCATCTTATAACACAGCCTCTCCTCTCCAAGGACAAACAGAGTTACCTGACACCTCCACCCTTATCAAGTCAGGTCAGCTCTCCAACATGAATCAACTGCCTTCTAGCATAGGAAGTAGTGGTGGAAACTGCATGTTCTACTGAGAGGAAGACAGTGGGACTATTTCATAAGAAGTAAAAGTTTGCAATAATTGAAATGAAATGATCAGTAAACAGAGAAATTTTAAAAAGCAGTAGGTATAAAATAACTCAGTCAAAAAGATAAATGTAATCAGTTTAACCTTTATTCAAACCCAATACCAGTGACTTTACCCATCGGAAGGTGAAGGAATCTTTGGATTATAGAAAAAGATGTTCCCCATCTCTGGCCAATAATATCAACGATAAGCTCATTTTTCACCTCTGAATAGGCTAGCATCCTCATCTTCCATCATTCCAGTGCTCTTTGTAAATATCCAGTTCATTTTCACTGACCTATTCCTACTCTTTTAACTAAAATTGAGGAGACCTTTTAAGTCCCATGGTTTATTAAAAGGTAGAATAGGTAATGACGCATGTAGTTTTACAATTTGTGTTTTTTCAGTGACGCTGCATTTAAGGTTCAAGATTTCTTATTAATAATGTTCTTCAATGTTTTGTAAAACAATTTTAAAAACTGTTATTAGTGTGAACTCGATCATTCTTGTCACATGTTCAAACGGTCTGCAGGAGCACTGAACTGTTGAATGTGGCTTTTAGGGCCCAAGTCCATAACTCTGACCTAACTGCTTTTTTCCTGCCTGGGTCTGGGGCAGAAGGTGGAAGAAGGGACTGATAGAATTCATTGTGAGTAATCGTGAGTAGGATTTATTGGAATACCATCCAGGTAGGATAAAAAAGCTTCTGAGGAGGGATGCGGTTGTCCACAAGAGTCCGGAACAGAGTGAATCCTGTAGACCCCAACACCCCTGTGCACTGAACCTCGTGGTTCCAGAAGATAGTTGTTACTTCAGAAGAGCACAAGGAGAACCAGGAGCCACAATGTGAAACAGAGTGATGGATGGGCAGCCCTCAGAGAAAGTAAAGCTGAATGCTTTTGTATGACAGACTGCCTTGGGGAGTGGAGTGCCTCTGGCCACTTAATTGGAGAAGCAGGCCTTTCATCAC
The DNA here is from genome assembly GCF_050624435.1 of Tenrec ecaudatus. NCBI lineage: Eukaryota > Metazoa > Chordata > Mammalia > Afrosoricida > Tenrecidae > Tenrec > Tenrec ecaudatus. The sequence goes on from NW_027459016.1 coordinate 561,126, forward strand.
CACAAAAGTAGAGCCAAGTGCCTTTGTGCTGAGGCTTACTAGAGTGAGGTGCCTGGGACACTCAATTCAGGGAGCTGGGCTTGCTGACCCACAGACCTTGAGCTGAGGCTTACAGGGGAGTGGCATGACCTTTGCACATTATTAGCAGTCCTGAAAAAAATTTCCAACACGTCACGATGAGAAAAGTACATCACTTGTGTTATAACTTTTTTAACTTCTTCAATAAGCCTTGTAATCATTAAAATTGTATGTGAGATTGCTGTGTAGCAACTGTAATTACTATTAGAACCTAAATGTAAAAGTAGGTAGCGTTTGAGACAACTGACTACCAATCGTTCGCTTAAAAATTTGACTTCTGTCTGTATAAGGATGGACTGAAGGTTCTGGAGCATCCCAATTTGGTTTCAACCCTTATGAGTTTTCTTTGAGCATGACCTTACGTGGCTTAATCTTGTAAAGGCATAGTTCTCATACGTTAAATGTGGATAATATCAATGTCAGGATTAGATGAGATAGTGGATGCAAAATGCTTAGTAACTACTTCATATTCGAGAGCAAATTGTATCACCCCACAATCCATGTTGCAGTCCGATCTCATGGAATTTGTGAATGTGACTCAGCTCCAAAAGAGGATTGTCTTTTGTTATGTTAATAAGATGTCGGCTAGGTCCTAATGGCAATGCTAGGAAACTAAGGCACTTTATATAGAGCAAGTTTTCAGTGAGTTTCAGCCGCGGGTGATGTATCATTTGTATAGATATGTGTTAATATCCTTGTGAGAAATTTAAAAGGTAAAAAGTGTTACAGCAGTCTGCTTTCAAAAAGGATGATCATTTCAAAAGCCAGAAATCACTTAAAAATAAAATAATAGAATTATTCCTCTGATTTTAAACCAAGTGAAACAGAGTATATAACATTAACCATAATGTAAAAGAATGAAAATATGTGAATAGGACTTTCTTAAAATACTTTATAATAATGACTTGCTAAACAACAAACTGGTGGTATAGTGATTATGTATTGGGCTTCTAGGTGCAAGGTCAGCAGTTTGAAACCACTAAGTGCTCTGAGGGAGAAAGATGACTTTCGACGCTAGTAAAGGTTTAGTCTCAGAAACCCAGAAGGAGAGTTCTAGCCTGTCCTATAAGTCTCTATGAGTCAGAAATAATTCTACACCAGTGAGTTTGGCTTGGTTTTTATAATTAACAACGGCGTCCATATAGAACACAGGTCTAGTCAAGAATACATGGGGCTATCTATAATCACAGTCTCAATTTAATCTGACAGGTTTTGTTTTGGGGGTTTTTATTTAATCTCATTTGTACAGGACATATAATTCATGGGAAAAGATAGTGCAGTGCATTAGAATAATTTTCTAATTGAAAATCGCTTCCTTCAAGCAAGGTAATAAAATATTCTAGACAAGAAGATAGGAGAGTTGTGTGACTTGGCAGCAAAGTGTCTTAGTAGTTATAACTTCCTTGAGGAAAAAAAATCTCAAAGCGAATTGCACATAATGCACGCTGCAGCACAAATGTGAAATTTAACAAAATATATGTCATTTAAATCCAGTCTTATATGAATTCCCTTAAAATCTTCTCTATAAACTTGGTATACAGCTTAGTTAAGCAGCTTACCAATGCATGCTAAACCCTAAGGGATTTTTGCCACTATCCTCCCCAAAGTTCTATCTCTTCCAAAGTTTGGAGTCACTGCATTATCTGTCAATAGAAGCTTCCCCACCACACAGCTCGCAACTGTCTCACTGCCAACTGCGTCAATTTCCATCTCACCGTGACCTGAAGGTGTGCATGCCAAACACTGACTTAAACTGAAAATTTTACTCCCAAAGTGTAAAATATGATTTGGTTATACCGTGATATTAAATAAATTTTCAAGTTGTAGAGAATGTATTTATCCTTTCAGCAAAATAATTCTTCATACCAATAGCAGTTAATACCACTGTCTAGTTTTCTCCATTGCCATGAGAAAAAAACTCTCCCAAATCAACAAGTGACTTTAATATTAATAGAACATCAACTATGTGTCCTATCAGTGGATTTTCACTGTAAAAATATTTATTTCTATTAATACACAAGAAAACACACTAATCTGATTTAACTGAAGTATTCACAAATCAATATAGGTATTTAATGTACATTCACCAAAAAGTCATTTTGATACAAATAGCTTCATACCTGTCTGTCAATAATCTGGACAAAAATTAATATGACATAGAGTAAGATCCCCATTTATTAGATTAAGAAACTAAGGTCCATAGAGATTTTTGCCCAAGATTAAACAGTGAGTTAGTGGCAGTGTGGGAAATTAAATCTAGAATCATTGCACCAACTTTTTCCCTTGATAGCCTATTCATCTACATTTTAAAATAGACGACAGACAATTGAGATACCGAGGCAATAAAGAATCTAGAAATTTGTCAGTCATCTGTCTTTGAGAGTTTACATTTTTCTAAAAAAAGTAGTCTTCGTAACAAGTCATCAAAATAACTACACTTTAATAAAGTATCAGAAGAAAAGAGTGGTTTTAATTAAACTTGTGCAGAAATCTTCTAAAATCTTGTGGAAGTAAGTTATGTTTGCAGTTTATATGTCTCATCAATTACAAAGTGGGTTTCATGTGAACTTTCTGCATCCAAATTTGAGTGTTTACCAAGAGCTATAGGGTTGATCAGGATAAAAAACTCTTTCTTGGTGAAAAATGTTATTGCAACATTGACAGTTATGTTACTGTAATAAATAAATCATCTAAATATTCTGTATGGTTATAAGAAGCACAGAAATATTTTTAAATTATTAAACAAAAATAGTTAAGTTCAAGCTTGTATTATTCAGAAATTGATAACATTTGCTGTCCAAAATGGCTTATATTTTTCACAGTAAGATTTAGGAATGCTTCTCTTGTGAATTAAATGTCATGATCTAATTTTGGGGGGAAACCTTTCTAAATTATTTTGTAAAGATTTTTTTCACTATGATTTTTGGTAATGCCCAGAGGATTTGGGGGTTTTGTGTTTTGTTTTTTTCTATTAACCTGTAAATACTCGAGTGGACTAGAGAAAATGTTTTTGATAACATTAAACATATAGTATTTTAATATTCATCTGCTGACGATGGGTAGAGTAAGGGCAGTTCAACCTCCCCTCCTCTCCACATTAAACACATAAGGACTACTTTCATTCATTTTCTATATTGGGACTTAAAAAAAGATTTTTTAAATGGATTCTGTTGATTAAAATTAATGGACAATGTATTCAAATTTTAAAAGTAGTAAAAAATAATAGGGAGGAAAGTTAATTTACAATAAAACACTGGCATTTCAATAATTCATTTACCAAATCCATGTTGAGTCAGCATTTATTATAAACCAAACACTGTTGTAACAGAGACTACCATGCATGGTTAATCCAGTAAAAATCCCTCTCCCGGCGAACCTTACACATGTAATAAACTGTTGCTGTGGTGAGCTACCACCAAGTCCGTTTCAAACAGAACCACCTTATGCACAGGACAGAACTCTACCCAGAGCTGTGCCACCCCATTGCTGCAGCCACTGTGTCGTTTCTTCACCTCCAGGTTATTTCTCGATTCCCGGCCGCTCCCCTTCACCAAGCTGGATGCCCTTCTCCAGGGACTGCTCTCTCCTGACAGCTTCAAGTGATCTAAGACGGAATCTGGCTAGCCTTGCTTCCAAAGGCACGCTTCCCATGCTTCTTCTGAGACGGGTCTGTTTGTCCCTGAATCAGTACACGTTACTTTCAATATTCTTTGGCAGCACAATTCCAACGTGCCAGTTTCTCTTCGATCTTCCTTAATCAATTTCCAACTCTTCCCTGCATACGAAGCAACTGAAAATACCACATTTGAGGTCAGGATGACCAGAGTCCTCCCAGTAACATCCTTGCTTTTCAATAATCTAAAGAGGTCTTGTGCAGCAGATTTGCCCAATACAATGGGTCTTGATCTGCTCACGGCTGCTTCCATGATCACTGATTGCAGATCCAGGAAGGACAAATCCTTAACAGCTACAATCTTTTGCCATTTTTAGTGATGCTATCTGTTGGTCTAGCTATAAGGGTTTGGATCTTTCTTGACATTGAATCATAATCCATACTGAAAGCTACAATGCTTGATCTTGATCAACAAGTTCGCCAAGTTCTCATTTTCAGCAAGCAAGGTGTGTCATCTGCATATTGCAGGTTGTTAATAACCCTTTTTTCCAATCTTGATGCCACATTCTTCTTCATATAAGCAGTTTCTCTATTTTTTCAACATATAGCTTGAATAATTATCGTGACGTACACCTTTTCTGATTTTAAACCATACAGTAGTCCCGTGTTCAATTCACACAACTGCCTCTTGATGCATGTATACATTCCTAGTGAGCACAATGAAGTGTTCGGGAATTCCCATTTTCCTCAAAGTTATACACGGTATTCTATGATCTACACAATTGAATGCCTTGTCAAATCAATACAACACAAGTTTTATTGATACTAGAATCATTCTAGTATTCTCTGCTTTAGTTGACATAGGAAAAATTTAAAGAATTGCGGTTTTACACAATCTTTTTAAAGACCCTTCATATAAATAAAATGGCATATAATTCAGTGAAACTCAAAACCAAACTCACTGCCATTGAGTCAGTTCTGTCTCATAGTGAACCTATAGCCCAGTGTAGAACTGCCTCTGTGAGTTTCCAAAACTTTTAACAGGAGTCGAAAACCTCATATCTCTCCCACAAAACGGCTGGTGGTTTCCAACCGCTAACCTTGCAATTAGCAGTCCAATGCTTAACCACTACTCCATGTAATTCAAGAGCACAGAATAACGAATACTGCATAGAAAACCAATATAAAACTCAAAACTCACTGCCATCAAGTTGATGTCAACTCAAAACAACCGCAGGTGACAGGGAAGAACTACAGCTGCGGGTTGCTGAGACTGTAACTCTTTACAAGAGTCAAAAGCCCTGACTTTCTCCCGAGGAGCTGCTGGTGGTTTCAAACTGCTAACTTTGCAGTAAGCAGCCCAACTCAGAACTACTATGCTACCAGGGCTCCTCTGAAAAACTATATAGGACAAGGCAATAGAGTCTAAGTTTAGCTGTATTTGATAAGTAATCAGGGAAGATTGGTTATAGGAAGGTCCCTTTTAGGAAGTGTTATTTGAGTATATTACCAAAATAAATCTCTAATGAAAAAGTACTTCAGATCGAGGGAAAGAGAACAAAAAGCTTCAGAGAAGGAACTGAGACTGGTGTCATATTATGTTATAATACGGTGGCTGTGTATTTTTCTGATGCTGTAAGTTGTGCCATTAGCATTGCAGATAGCAGCAAGGTCACCAGAGACTTAAGCAGACCTTTCAAACTGTGTTAGACAGGGTTCGCTAGAAAAAAAACAAAACCAGGACACTTATGATTTGAAAGCTAGATACAGCACAAAGGAATATAACAGCTAATTAGTCCGTGCAGCAGTATAGAGGGCTCAGTTCAACTCACTTCCATGGAATAGTTAATATACTGGAAGTCCTCCAACTCATGAGCACTGCTCAGTCCAAGGTTAAGGAACAGACAGCTGATCAGGCAGAAAACAGCAGGACGGGTCACCAATAGTCAGCAGCTCAGGAGCTTAGTGAAGCAGGCCCAGATGGGACATCAAACTCAAGCAGTGCAAGACACAGGATCCAACAGCCTCAAGCTCAAGCCCTGTATACACCAGCTCCGTGGTGAAGCAGGTCTTGCAGGAACTTCAAGTTCTAGCTACAAGATCCACAGGTTGGCTGTCCCACAGGTAGTGTAGCTCACAAGTTGAGAGCTAGCTAAAGCAGCCTTATGCTGGTCCAATCACCAGAGAGCAAGAGAGAGGGGCCAGGGTTTGGCGAGCCATTTATCTATTTGCCCTCCAAACAAACTGCAACTTTATTAATCCCACATGTTCTCATTGGCCATGTTGACACAATACCTAACTATCACACAAACTAAGATAAATTAGGGAAAAAGTCTGGTGAGCTAACTCCATATATTAGCCATTGAAAACACTATGGGTCACAACACAATATTTTCTGATATACTGCCAGAACTTTACCTCCCTGCATGTAGACTAGAAAACACTACATAATGGCCACAAATTATGGAATCAACCATACCAACAATAATGACTATGATGAAAGACCAGGCAAAGGAGTCAAAGACAAAAGCCAGAGGAGTGATTACAGTGCGACATCACATAATCTCACCTGGGTGAAATGGGAAGTTGAAAGTGATGTCTTCATAATCTATTACCTAGACTACTAATAAAGTTCTAGTGAATATATGTGTATGGATATTCAAGACCATGAAAATCCTCACAACTGAGTTCATTGAAAGCATCGTGATAAACGGAGAAAAGATTGGCATTGTCAAGCGTTCCATTTGACTTAAATGCACATCTATGTATGTTGACGGAGCAGCACTCAACATGCTCCGTGATGCACTGCGCTGGTACCTCTGTTGCGCGGGAGTTCTTTAGAGTGTTGAAGAACAAATAAGTCACTTTCGAGGCTAATCTGCACCTGACCCGAGCTATGGTATTTGCAATTACCTCATATGCGTATAATATTTGGACATTAAATAAGGAAGATTGGAGAACCAATGCATTTGAATTAAGGTGGCAGCAAAGAATATTGAAAATATCATGGACTACCAAATAAGCCAACAAACTTTGAAAGAAATACAGCCAGAATGCTCCTCAGAAGCAAATGGTTAGACTTCGTCTCATATACTCTGGACATGTTATTAGGCGATACCAGTGCCCGAAAGAGGGCATATGCTTGTGACAGCAGAAGATTGCCAATGCGAGGGACTGACACTGTGGTTGCAGCAATATGGACTTGTCAGTACGATGGACTTTGTATTGGACAGGGTTCTCTAGAGAGACAAACCAGATTGCTAGTAATTATATATAAATATATTTATAAAGATAGACATATAATTCAAGAAATGAACCGTTAAATTATATACAGCTATATAATACAAGAAATTAACAGTTAAATTATAAAGCAGTGAGACACTAGCAGTCCTTTAAGGTTTGAGAGCTGCCAGTTGCCAGTCCTCTTCTGTAGAGAGAGCTGGGCTACATATATCCAGGCAGCAAACAGCAAGGCCTGTCCCGAACTGTCATCAACTGTCAGTCCCCCGCTCCAGAGATGAACATTCCAATCGTGTGGGCTTAAAGGGACCTCAACTTACAGCGACACAGTCCACAGGCTAGGCATCCCACAGGTAGTGTACCCCTTTAAACTGAGGCACAGAACAACCAAAGTGAGGGTCACCGAGCCATTTATCCCTCTGCCCTTCAGTTAATCCTACTTGTGTTTATCAGCCAGGCTGGCACAATAAACTATAGCAGACTTGTCGATGCAATGGACTTGATGATGCAATTTGTCGATGCAATGGACTGATACAGTGGATGTAGCAATATGGACTTGCTATGTGATGGACTTGTCGATGCAATGAACTTGTCGATGCGATGGACTTGTCAATGCGATGGACTTGTCAATGAGAGGACTGACACAGTGGTTGCAGCAATATGGACTTGTCGATGCGATGCACTTGTCGATGCGATGGACTGACATTGGTTGCAGCAATACGGCTCAAACATAAGGACAAGTGTGAGAACGGCACAGGCCTGAGCAGTGTTTTGTTCTGTTGAGCGTAGGGTTGCTATGAAGCAGAACCGAATTGAAGGCACTTAAGAACAATAACATACAGACATTCAGATAAATATCTTTAGGTTTTTTCTCGCTCTAGAGCAGTGATTCTCAACCTGTGGGTCGTGACCCCTTTGGGAATTGAACGACCCTTTCACAGGGTCATCCGATTCATAACAGTAGCAAAATTACAGTAATGAAATAGCAATAAAATAATGTTATGGGTGGTGGGTCACCACAACATGAGGAACTGTCTGAAAGAGTCGCAGCATTAGAAAGTTGTGAACCACTGGTATAGGACATGTATCGGGACCACATCATCTGACTTCTAATTCTTTGGATGTGAACCAGAGGCCTATTGTATTGCTTGTTGCTCTTAAGACTCATCTGCTTCCAATAGATGTCAGCAGTCTGTTTGACCTGCCAATCTTAGGTTCATCAACCCTGTAGCTTCATGAGTAAAGAGAAGCCGCCATACTGACTTTTCACCCATGACTTGGGAATTCCAAGCCTCTCAACTATGTACCTAAGGTATACCTGACCCAAGCCCTGGTAATTTTAATTACCTCATATGCACTGTTGGGCAGTGAATAAGAAGATTAAGGAAGACTTGATGCATTTGAACTATGATGCTGGCTCAGAATACTGAATGTACCATGAACTGCCAAAAGAACCAACAAATCTGTCTTGGAAAAAGTACAGCCAGCAGGCTCCTCAGAGGCAAGGATGGTGAGATTTCTCTCACATAATTTGGACATGTTTTCAGGAGAGACAAGTCCTTGGAGAAGGACATCATGCTTGGTGTAAAGTAGCAAGGCAGAAAGAAAGAGGAAGACCTTCAGCAAGAGGATTGACACAGTGGCTGCATCAATGGGCTTAAGCAGAAGAGAATAGGGAGGATGGCGCAGCACCAGGCGGCGGAGCTATGAGCTGGGCCCAACTCGATGGCCCCTAACAGCTAACAGCAACACTATGAATCATTCCCTTAAGATTAAAAAAAAAAGTCTCTTTCTTTATTTAGACACATATATAAATTTTACTGCTTTTGCAACTATCTACCTTAACATTTTAAAAAGTTTACCAGTCTCAGTACAGATAACTAAATATCACGCCTGAGTGTGTTCACTTAAGAAAGGAGTGCACATTTATTATTTTTACTCCAAACCCTTTTCATTGTCTTCAAAAGAATTTTAGAAACACATGCATGAAAGATACATTGCATATTAACTTTGATTCTACTATATCCTGAAGGGCACAAAAAGACTAATAAATAGAAAACTTTAATATTTTTGTGAAGTTTAAAGTAATATCTTCATTATATTTCTAACACTTCACACATGACATCAACCATAAAGATTCACTTTCTAGGCTCACTATATAAAACAAAAACACAAAATACAACAGCATTATATCAGCCCAAATAAATCAACTGCCATCAAAAAATGAGGATCAGTACATTTTCTTTATTGTGATCATTTATTTGTAGGGTTTTTTAATCTTAAATTTCAAATGACTGACATGTTTGACAACATATATATAAAAGATGACACTGGGTACAGATCCTCAATTTTTATATCCTCTAGCTTTGAAAAATAGAATTCATTCTGAAACATGTTATGTTCTCTCTAAGATTGTTGCATTAAAGACATCCCTTGCCTACTCTGACCTCACTTCACCCGCACTTCGCAGGGGTAAATCCATTGCCATGTGGGGAAGAACTCTATTCTTCCTATGGCCAAGTTCTGAAGCAGGGGCGTTACATGCCTAAGCGTGAGCCTTAGTGAACTTAAACTTTTAAGAAAGATTGAACCAATAAAAATAAAAATAGACAGCACATATTATAAAGTCTCCGGGTAGCTCAAATAGTTAAAATCTTGAGTGCTAGCCAAAAGGCTGCTGGTTAGAACCCACCCAAAGCTATTTTGGAAGAGAAACCTAGCACTCTCGTTCTGAACTCTTAAATATCTTTAAAAATTTAAAAGGGTTTTTAACTCTGAAAATATGCAGTAGCCATGCACCAAAACTGTCTTGATAGCAACTAACAATAAAAATACTGTATTAGTTCGGGTAGACTAGAGAAACATATTCACAAACATGTATATGTATATAAGAGACAGGTTTCTGTACAAGAGCAATTGAACATGGAGAAAACATCCCAGCCCAGTCCAGATCAAGTCCGTAGTCTGATATAAGCCCATATGTCTGATATCAATCTATAAAGTCCTCTTCAGAATCACGAAACACATGCAATGAAGCCAAATGCAGGATGATCACAAGCCAGCGGGTAGAAAGTCTCCGGGTCCAGTGGCGTTGTAAGCATCTCAGCGCTGGCAGGGGTTTCTCTGTGGCTTCTCCAGCTTCCGAGGTCTGGTTGCGTCCATGTAACTTGTCTTCTGCAATGTCTCCCAGGGAATGGGAGAGAGAGAGGTGTCTTCCAGCTCTCCAAGGAGGAAGTACCAGATTTCCCAGAATTCTCAGGAGAAGCCCATGCCCACACAGAAGTCTCATTGGCTATCTCCAGATTGACAACCTAGACTTAACCCGTACACTCTCAATCCTTAAATTGACACCAGATTAGGTGACTACCACAAACACATATTAAAATACTTACAACCTACAAAAAGAAAAACAAAAACCAAACTCACTGCAATTGAGTCACTTCTGACTCACGGCAACTCTGTAAGACAGGGTAGCACTGCCCCTGTGAGTCTCCGGGTCTGTAACTCTTCATGGGAGTAGAAAGCCTCATCTCCCTCTCCAGGAGGGGCTGGTAGTTTTCAACTACCCAACGTGTAATCACTACACCACAGGGCTCCTTGAAACATACCATGGACACAGTAAATCTGTGAACTTGGAAACATTCCCATTTATAGATTTAAATATCTGAATGCCAGAGATCTCACAGACACTGAGTAGCAGACCTGAAATTTAAATCCAGTTCCCTGAGTCAGCAGTATAGAATCAGTCATTATGCTTTACTACCGCTCTTCTTAATTTTCAGCATTATTCAAAGTGGTGAGAAAAATGGGTTTATCGATCCTGAAGTTTCCAGATATTATTCATTCCAGGTGAGAATGTTAAATAAATTAGACAAAAGTATCAACATAAGTCTTTAGATGAATATGCAATATTGATTTTTAATATACTGTACATAAATATGTTTAATATGGTACATACAAATAAATTAATTTACCCATACATATAATTTAAACTTTTCAAAAGTTATATAGAAACAAATATAGTCATTTATCATATACAAATAATATAGCATATGATTATAATTTTGATACATATGTATACTCAATTAATGTGGGTACCATTATATATATTTATAGACAAATTGATTATCTTAATAAAAACTAAATGTACCAGTTCTTTTTAATGTGACAGTTGAGTTTTATTTTTAAGCATATATAGAAATGTAGAAAGAAAATACATCCCTGATTATAACCTCTTAGTTTAAAGAAACTATAGGTTTTTGTGTTGTTGAATGAAGGAGGCAATCAAGTAGAGCCCGTGGCCAAATCCACATGCCTACCTGTTTTTGTGTAAATTTTACTGGGACGCCTATCCTCATTCACTTATAAATTATTTATGGCTGCTTTCTTGCCACCTCTACGAAGTTGAGTAGTTGTCGATGTCATGTTATGGCTCCCAAACTGTAAAATATTTATCTAGTGTCTGATCTGTTACAGTGAATGTCCTCTAATCACTATCATATTGATTTTGGAGATTTATTTCCTTGAAATTTATTCTTATAAATTGTCTCAATACAGATGCCAGGAAAGGGTAAGGTAGTTTAACAGATATTAAGATGATAACCCAATTAAATCTCTTAAATGATTAAATAATTAATATAAAGTGAAACTGTGAAAGGGAAGCCTTATACACTTTATGGCTGTCATATCTACATTTGGGCCATATAGTCTTTGACAATCCCTCAAATCTCAGCAAGTAGCACTGAATGTGACCCAAGTCCATGCATAAGTATAGAAGTATAACCAAACTTCTGCTACAGCTACAGAGTGTTGGTTTCGTCCACTGGAGAAGTTTGGCTCACCAGGATTCATACCACTCACTATCTAGTTTTATTAATATTAATAAAAACTTGCAGGGTCTATCTAAATGTACTTAAGCTAAATGATCCTAAACATTATAAACCTACCAATTATTTTACAGTCAAGTGAATGTTTTTCCAGTCTGTAAAATAGAAGAAAATGCTAAACAATTTAAAAGCTAAAAAACATGCTATTCTATCTTATTGAAGAGATACTTTAGGTCATTCATGAATTATTTCTCATAAGGAGACTAAACCCATAGGAGAAAATAAAGCCAATAAAGAATAAATCTAAACTATAAACCATTAAAATTCCTCCAGTTGAAAAATGGCATTTGGAACTCACTCCTTCTTTCAAAATTAGACTCCCTAAAGCTTTAGAGATGCCCCAGGGGCATCATTTACGACTGCCATATTGGATCCGCTCTGCTTATGTATGGCAACCTCCCATGCAGGCCACCTCTCTTTTTTACACTTCAGTCTGTTTTACATTTACATGTGCTGCAGCTGCATCACAGTTCTCAAAGATCGTGAAAGAGGTTGTAAGGCTAAAACTGACGTAGTAATATATTTTCCATTTGAAAATCATAATGTTTCAATCTCAGTCTCAGATACTGCAGTGGTACAGTCAATCAAGTAAAAATGTAGTTTGCAAAAATCTTATTTTATAAATATAATTCACTCCATTATGGATTTCAACTCAATCTGAAAAAAGAAACAAAAACCCCAAGTGCTTAAAATTGGATCAATACATAACATCATGTGAAACAGAGAGAAGATTGAAGTGCTCAAGAACAGAATGCTCCTCAGCAGCGAAGATGGTGAGACATCTCACATACTCTGGACATGTTACCTGGAGAGACTGGCCCCTGGAAAAGGGCTTCATGTTTGCTAAAGAAGAAGGAAGCACAAAAATATTACTACCCTCATCAAGATGGATTGACCCTGGCTTCAACATTAAGCTCAAGATAACAAAAACTGATAGGAGGATGTAGCTAGGCAGTGTTTCCTTCTGCTCTCTCTATAAAGAAAGTTATGCGTCTGGGTTGTATCCTCTTACCATACTTGTTTAATATATATGCTGTGAAAATCATGAGAGGCTGGCTTATAAGGAGAAGAATGTGGCATGAGAATTGGAGGAAGGCTTATTAACCCCTGCGATAAGTAGAGGAAGGCTTCGAGCACCTGCAACATGCAGATGGCACAACCTAGATTGCTGGAAATGAGGAGGACTTGAAGTATTTGCTGTTGATGATCAAGAACTGCAGTCTATGGTATGGATTACAACTCAATGTCAAGAAGACCAAGATCCTGACAACTGAACTGACGGGTATCAACATGGTAAATGTAGAAACTGAAGTTGCCAAGGATTCCATCTTGCTTGGATCCACAATCGCTACTCATGGAAGCAACTGATGCATTGCATTTGGTAAATCTGCTGCACGAGACCTCTTTAGAGTCTTGAAAAGCGGGGTGTTACCTTGAGGACTAAAGTGTGCCTGACCCATGCAATGGTATTTTTCATTGCCTCATATGCATGTGAAAGTTGGATATGCAATAAGGAAGGCCAAAAAAGAATTGATCCATTTGAACTGTGGTGCTGGTCAAGAATATTGAAAGTACTTGGACTGCCCAAAGGAGAAATAAATATCTGTTGAGGAAGAAATATGGCCAAGAGTGGTCCTTAGAGGCAAGGAAGGAGAGACTTCATCTTACATATTTGTACATATTATCAAAAGAAACAAGTCCCTTGAGAATGACACCAAACTTGGTTAAGTGGAGGAGCATCAATATAAAAGGAAAGTCTTTAGGGAGATGGACGGACACTGTGGCTGAAACAATGGGTTCAAGGGTAGGAACTATTGTGCAGATGGCACAGGGCCGTACGGTGTAGCATTCTGATGTGTATAGTGGTCACTATGGGTGGTCACTGACTCCATGTACCTAACAGCATACTTGCACTCTCTCTGAGTTAGTGTCAACTTAATGACTCCTAATGATGACAACATCGATCACTATTTAGAAGACTACCTTTGTTATTAACTGGAAAAATATTTCAATTTATTTTTCTTGTGATAATTTCCTCATATCCATCCCAGTTTAATTTTAATATGGTTTGAGAGACAATCCCCTCTGAGATTACAAAAAATAAAAAGTAAACAAAGTATACCTCACTCAGGTGAGAGAGGGACATCTGCTTTTCGCTCCACAAGATTGGGAGTGAATATTCCATGGTTTACAACAAAGATCTTTGTTACTCTTCTTTATTGCATCAGATCAGACAGCCTAAATGCTGAAGGTAAAGGAAAGCCATGATCATGGTCATTCGAAGCCCCTAAACCGCAGAAAGGATCATCAATCAACAAGTAGTCCCTGTCTTTTTTCTGAGAAGCTCAGAACTGGATAAAGAATGCTTAAAATAACACTGGGAAAAGGGAGACAAAAAATATATTTTGACTATTTCTCTCTTAGAGAGCTTTCTGCCTTTATTGGCTTTTAGAAGGGTAACCTTAATTTACATAACGACCCCTCAGTCTCAGTTTCTTGTAATGAAGCTATTTTGAAAAACCTACTGATCTCAATATAAGCTATTTTAGCTCTCAAGTTTATAGGAATGGTCACCTTTCTTTTCAAATTGCCTGATTGGCAGTGCTTCTGTCAGCAGTACTCCCCAGCCTAGACTTTAATGAAATGTTGCGCTTGTCCTCTGAGGCTTAGGATAGCTATTTGGTTATAATTAACTCCGGATTGACCAATGGCCAGTGAAAGAACAATTTACTCCAAGAAAAGATTATTACAACCATTATTTTGTTCCAAGTACAGCTGCT